>NC_063190.1:9657727-9662727 GCF_017589495.1 Alosa alosa
GAAACAAAGGCAGCAACAGAAAGTGTGAATTATTTGTGGGCATGACATGTCCCTACTGGTATTGTGAGCTCTCAGTTCTTGTGTCCTGTGTCTGTTGTGATTTGTTTGTTGACTTTCTCACAGTCACCTTGAGAGGAAATGTTTTGTCATGTGTTGTGGAAACTGTGAGAAACAGCAACAGCATGGGGAATGGAAGAAAACTAGAAAAAGACACGGATTGTGCTGACATCAGGCTTTTGCGAGTTCCCAGATGTAAGTGTTTGTGTACAAGCGTCTGTCAGCTGGCCGGCACTGGTGGGTACTGGTCTGCAGTGGCTCCAGTGTTGGTTTCACTTTATCTGCAGGCATTCAGCAGAGCAGCCAGTAGCTGCCACTCTGGCAATTAGTGGATTGGAGCCTGGAGAGGGGATCTGGAGAATACCCTTCCTCCCTTTCCCTCCACTCTCTCTCTCCCTCTCTCTTTCCCTCCACTCTCTCTCTCCCTCTCTCTTTCCCTCGCTCTCTCTCTCTCTCTTGGTCAGAGGAGGGGGTGTAGGGAATGAAAAATTCACTTCAGTGTTGACATACAGTGGCATTGGGCAGAACAGATGCCAGTCTTGGCTCCAGAGAGAGGGAAAAAAGTGGCAAGGACTAGCAACCAGAAAAAAAGGACAAAAAAGACATGAGCAAGAGATTACTTCTGTGGGCATTATGAAAGTAGCTGACCGTCCTGCTGCCCTGTAGGCCTATATTTTCACTGAGCTGGGACGTTGTGTAACATCAGGAGTTCAGGATTCGACTCGCTGCAGAGAAAAACTGGACGCTGCTGCATGACAGGCCTGTGGGCCTCCATAAACACTCACTTTACAGCACTCTCCCCTACAGTTAAATACTTTAGCAGAACAGCTGAGATGTCGTCCACAGGAAAATGCTGGCCTGAAAATAGTCTCTCTCATTTTGCTCCTGTCTTAGATAGGTTTGGAGAACTGAGGGAGAACAGCATGCATTATGTGTGCCATACAGCTGGAAAGTAGCAGTAGAGTTTTTGTTGGTTATAAAAGCTGGATTAAATGACATTCTGGTCACACTAGTGAGGCAGGGCATTAATAACTGCTCAGCACTGTTGTGTGCTAGAGGTTTTGATCTATGTTGCACTAGAGTTGTGTAAGAGCAAGAAAATCTGAAATAAAAATATTTTAACAAATATTTATACATGTAAATATAAATATGTTATATATATATATATATATATATATATATATATATTAGCTAATGTGTTTTGCATTGTGTCTTTACTGGCTACATATTTTCCACATGACAGTCTTTATGGTGTGAGATTTTAAAATACGGTATGGTGTTTTCAATGGCATTACACTCAGGCTTCATCGAGAGGGGTGAAATTTCCTTCTGGTCTTCCTTTTTTGCGCTTGGGACAGTGTTTTACTTATCAACCAGTAGAGGGAGATCTTGAGCTTACAAGAGCTTACTTGTGTCCCTCCCCGTGGCAGTACCTCGTAGCCTACCTGTCAGAGCCCAACCAACACCCAGCAAAAGGAAATTAGTTAACCAGTTGCAAGCTACACAATCTCGACACAGTTTGCTGCCACTGTGAACGCTGACAGAGGAAATATCGTCTGCGTAAAACATAAACACGGAGGGGTATCCAATTTTGAAGAAATGCATACTTTTTGATGAAAATGTCCATTGAAATAATTGTGATCAAAATATGTTCATGTAAATTTCATTACACAGTAATTGAATAGCATTAAGTGTTGTTATATAAAAAAGTCCCAACGCAGTGAGCTATCTTCATTTAACTTCTTTTGAGCCGTGCCGCCTGTTCTGCATCTTTACTAGTTAAGTTAGGATTCTCAGCATAGTAAATACGTTTGTTGTAACCGTTAATAATAAAGTCTTATAGCAACTTTATTCTATACATGATTACATCAGTAAACCGTGAAATATACGAATATATGGACCCAACAGCAAAATATAGCAAAAACTTTAACACAATCAGTTCATAACTTTTAACGTGCATCCAATTAACGGCCCTTGAGGAAAGCCCCACTGTCTGTGCTACTAGAGTGGCGCATACCATTCTGGAAAGCTTGAATGGAGCGCCCTTGTATTCAAATAGCTTATCCTCTTGGCTGAGGTGAAGGCTCCAGATGCAGTCAGTGGATCGTGGTAGAATACTATGAAAAGGGTTCAAAGTCGGTCCACTTTTCCTGGAAACAATAGAAGGACTTTAAGGGAAACTGATTTTAAAGTAGTAGTAGTGAAGCATTACACGTAAACCCACGAGTTCGCCTGCTAATCCTACAGCAAGAGGTTGAAGAAGTGTCGAAGTGAAGCTCCTGTGCGAAGTCTTGCGCTCCTGAATTGATGATAGTGTGTCGCGTGTCTTTTGGAAGATTTGTTTCGCATCAAGTCATTCTGAGTTGATATTTCACCCAAATCCATGCGGAGGCTGTAGGACACTGTCTAACAGTATCATTCCTTGGAACTGGGAGATGCCCTTTTACATAGGGCGAAAGAGGGAAGAAACTGCGTGACTCCGCTCGGGAATAAAATCGGAGAAAGAACAGCATCTGAAC
Source organism: Alosa alosa (assembly GCF_017589495.1). Taxonomy (NCBI): domain Eukaryota; kingdom Metazoa; phylum Chordata; class Actinopteri; order Clupeiformes; family Clupeidae; genus Alosa; species Alosa alosa. The sequence goes on from NC_063190.1 coordinate 9,660,304, forward strand.
AGCGCAAACTTTCGCGATTTACGCTCAGAAAACAACTTACTGAACAATAACGAATTTATGTTGTGAGAATTTTCTCGCCTAAGTTGTCCATCATGAAAAACTGGCGATAACGCTCGTACTTGTTCTAAATTGTACTCTTGGAAATAGTCAGTAATCGTCTGAAGATATTTGACATTTGGACTTTGGATTTCTTTCAGAGGAGACCTTTTGTCGATTTAAAATAGTTAAACTGCAAACGGAAGCGTTGCCAAGCTCTTCGGAACGATGGTTTTACGCTTCGTCGGAATTTATGTTTTACTTGGATTACTTCACATTTGTACAGGTAACCGTTCTTTTCACACTTTATTAGATGCTATATGTATTTGTTGAGGTTTTACAGGCTAGTACAAAAATCACATATGAACTATTAATGTAACACAATAATGTAATGCCGACTGAGTAGTTCCTTGCTTAGTTCCTTAGAGGTTGCGTTGGAGATTGTCAGATTGTGAAGATGTCCCACATAGTTGTCTGCTTGTGGCTTTATCACTTTCGCGTCTGTTCTCTCCCCGACAAGAGAAAAGGCAAAACGTGAACGGATGTTTATACACGCAAATGTTGCTAACAAGCTATGTAACAGCGGCTACATGCAGAGATGAGATAAGATATTATCATCCGCTGGGAAATCACGAAGTGGATATTCGGCATTCCTAGATGTCAGTAGGCAATAGGATTTGTGTTAGTTTGTCTCTTAGAAAAGAAAAGGATAAAAAGTGATAATTTGTTTTCCTCGCGGTATTATTGTTACAAAGCTGAGGGGTTTATAGAGGGTAGTGTTTGTAACGTGAGCTAACTCCAGGGCCCCTAAGCTTGCAGGCTGAATTCTGTAAGAACCCCTAATCACAAAGTGAAGTGTCCCAAATGTGTTTTCCATGAAAATCTCTACATGACGAGAGCGATGTGGCCCACTTGGAGCTGCACATGGAAACATTTATTGCGCCGGACTGTCATGCCTGGGGTTGTATGGAAATAGGGCAGTTTAAACTGTGGTCGTTAAATGACAGAATAACTTTGGGACAACGTTTGCAAGCTTCCAGAAATGCGCAAGCTTGCGTGCTTGCATGGTGTACTGTGCTAATGTGCTAGTCTAGTGTGTGGTGTGCGTGGACAATGCGATTTTGTGTGACAGTCACTGTGCGTCTGCTAAAGGTATCAGCAGTCTAAAGAAGATGTTTGACTGACTCATAATAATTCCATGTGTGCCTGATGAACCTCTTTGACCCTCCTGTGAAGTCACGCCAGAGCAATTATGAACCAGAGATATTCCCATTAGAGATTACAGCAGATAAGGAAACTGATATGTGTGTGTGTGTGTGTGTGTGTGTGTGTGTGAAGAAGAAGGACAGGTAGATAACCTGAGTCATGGCCATGAGTCATGATGAGTGTAAACTAATGAGCTCATTTCCACCACTGCTGTTGGTTTTAACAGGTGAGAGGGTGGGCCTGCATATCAGTATTGTCACTTTGATATGGGTTATCAACAGCTAGAGGTTCACTTGGGCAATCAGCCCGCAGAAGTGCATGACTTGAGACAGGCAGGTATAAGGAAACACACACACACACTGACTCTCTCTCTCTCTCTCTCTTTCTTCCTTTCTCTCTATCTCTCTCTCTCTCTCACACACACACACACACACACACACTCTCTTTCTCTTTCTCTCTCTTACACACACACTGCTTGTATGTCTGTCTAGGTTTGTGTTCGTAACCATCTCCTAATCGGTCCAGTAGATTAGAGAGACATTTGAGTAAATGGTCTCCATCTAGCTTTGCAGGACTTGCATACCTTCTCCTCAAAGCAACACTTGTCTCCCCAAAGGGGATTATTTTCAGGTGCCTAACCTAATGGATCTGCAATGCTGGGAAGCCAAAAGCTCAAAGAGAGCAAATCTTGCTGTAATGCCTCTCTAGAGATTCCTTCACATGCTTCCAGATAGTCCAATAGTCAAGTATTTTCTCTGTTCCATCTTAGTACAGGGGGGAAACACATCTGAACACCATAATGAATCTTGAATAGACCATTTTAAGTGATACACATAGCAGTAGGCCTACATACACCATGAGCTAAATGGGATTTTGGCACTTACTTACATAACAACTTTTCACAGTCTGAGTAAGACAAGCTGTGGTAGACTACATCACCTAACAGCCCAGCAGACAGCACATTGTTAGGGTGGCCTCACTGAGCACCCAGCTAACCTGTTAAAGTGAGACACGCTACGCTAAGCTAGACTCTCCAGAGGCTAGGAGCTCTGCACCCACCTCAGCCCTGCCATATTTCCCTGAGTCACTCGGGTTGCTATAATTGGGCTTCCCAAGAAGCTGTTCTTATTGAATTAAGGTTTCATGAAAGAACCGGAGACAGACACATTAAGGAAGAGGTTT
>NC_063190.1:9665227-9677727 GCF_017589495.1 Alosa alosa
CAAAAACACAAACACACACACACACAAAAACACACACACAAACACACACACACACAAAAACACACACACACACACACACACACACACACACACACACACACACACACACACACACACACACACACACACACACACACACACACGCGCGCGCTATGTCAAGGCCTGGTTCCGCAGGCCACTGTTGTGTTATCACAGTGAAAGTGAAGACCTGCTTAACCCCTGTCATCCACAAAAGGCAGTGTACATCACTGGCTCTGAAGTATGTATAAGTAATAGTCAAGCTGTTGCAGCCTTTGTTGGAGTCTCATAGGATGTGTATATTAGTATATTAGTTTTTTTGTGTTTTGAGTGACTTAAATTTGTATGTGTGTGTGTGTGTGTGTGTGTGTGTGTGTGTGTGCGTGTGTGTGCGCGTGTGTGAGTGAGAGAGGGAGAGGGAGAGAGTTTTCCACATTAAGGCTCTGTGTCGTGTGTGCTGCCATGCTCAGTGAGCTGTGAGGAGAAACGTGCCCAGCAGCCTCAGATAGGGGCAACCTTAATGAGTGCTCACACCACCAGAGAGAAGAGGTCAGAGGTCACCACACACACACACAAACACACACACACACACACACACACTTCCTTCCACTCACACCCTCTTATCTCCTCTCTCACAGTATCAGTGTTAAATCTGCCTCATGGCCCATCCCTGATCTTTGTGTGAATAAGCTTTCCTGTCCTTAGGCCGACATTCCTGTGCCAGATGTATATGTGTGTGTGTGTGTGTGATTGGCCTGATTTGATCTCAGTAGCCCAGTAGTAGTATAATAACATTTCTTAGGCTCTAAAGCAGTGTTTCTCAAAGTTTTTCAGACCAAGGACCACTTGAGACCGCTAAAAAGACCGCTAAAAAATAAAAAACAGTAGACCTACTTCAACAGTATATTACACAATAGACATATCACTGAACAACCTTGCTTTTTGTCTTGGCACCTTGCTTATTGTGTCAGAGGACTCATATGATTTAAACTGGCGTAGCTTACACAGTGTTGCAGAACTGTTTGGATTTACATACAAGTTGGTTCAATATTGCAAACAACTCATCTACAGTATATTATATTTTACCACGTCTGCCCGCGGACCACTTGGGATAGTTTGCGGACCACCAGTGGTCCCCGGACGACACTTTGAGAAACACTGCTCTAAAGGGATAGGGGTGTTGTTATTTTCATCTATGGAAGTGTCAGTATTAGGGTTTTTGAATACAGAATGCAGAATGCAGGGTGTGAGGTGTCAGTGGCAGGCCTAGGCCATGTTGGGATCCCTCTTCCCTAATCTCCTTGGGATTGTGAACGTCACACCTTCCCTTTGCTGCCATTATCACTGGGATGGTGATTGGCTAATACATCAGATCAGAGGTGCTGCTGGGATGGTGATTGGCTAATACATCAGATCAGGCTCGAGGCTGGCCGATGTGCTGGACTATGGTGGCCCACAGGCCGTTTGTTTTGCTCCTTCCTCAGTGATAAGAGTTCAGCCAGAGACGCTGTAACAGCAGGATGCTCTCAGCGTTGGAACTTGAATTGTGTCCATAGATGTCCTCATGTCTGACAGATTACACACACTCTCTCTCTCTCTCTCTCTCTCTCTCTCTCTCTCTCTCTCATACATACACACACACTTACTGTACTTATTTCCACTAATCATTTTATGCTTCATTCTTTGGGGAGTGCAGTACCACAGTGTGTGTTCACTCTGGGCTGTTTGAGAAGCCTGACCAGTTGACCAGGCGAGCAGCACTGGAAGTCCATCAGTGGAGGGTCGGCCAGGGGCCTTACAGGTGCCTTTGAGTTGAGCTGTTGCTAAGCTGAGCTGTGTGGAGACAAAATGGCTAGTGTTCACTACACCCATTTCTGAACAAACAACCAACATGCCTGAGACAGTGAGGTGTGTGTGAGGTGTCCTGAGCCCAACTGCTAGAGCAGGAGGCAGCATAGTTCTTATATGAGGCCCGTGATCCCATAATCCTCTCTGCTCTCTCAGGATCCTGGCTCCAACCTGTCAGGTGTGCACTCTCTATTTCACTCCTGTGTGTGTGTGTGTGTGTGGGTGTGGGTGTGTTGGGGGGTCAGGTGTGCTCTCCTGTGAGAAGATAGTAATCTAGTGAACCCAGCCCTGCCATCCCTGGTTTATCCTTCCTCCTCCCAGCAAGAACCACAGCTCTCTACCATTCCACTGATGTGTGTGTGTGTGTCTGTGTGTGTGTGTGTGGGTATGGTAGGTATGCCGAACCCCGTGCAGGAAAATGCCTGTGCCACTTGTACTAATTCAGCTCAATCCCCAGGATTTCCCCGCCCTTTTTGACCCTAGGTGAATGCCGTCCCTGAGGGGGCCGAGCGTGTGAAAATGAGCCAGAGGTGAGCTGAGGGGGGACTGGCAGATGTCTGTGGATGCATGTAGAGACGCGTTTTAGAGGGATGGATGGATGGATGGATGGACTGAGTAATTTGTTCATTGTGGGGGTGGTCATTGCTTGGCCACTGAGGTGTGAATGCTGCTACTGTTTGCATACACAATGCATACACACACATTCATATACATAGACTCGGCCAGGCTTACACACACACACACACACACAAACACACACACACACACACACACACACACACACACACACACACACACACTCGCATACACTACAGACATACACAGATACACAATTCACCGTCTTTTTCTGTATTAGGTCATGCCGTGTGGGACCAGTCTACAACAAACAGGCCAAAATAAGTGACAGATCACCTCATAACAGCTCCTAATGAATCTTACAACTCCCCTTTCCCCCTCTCTCTTTCTTTCTCTCTCACTCGTTCTTATTCCATCCATCACTCTCTCTCCCCCCCCTCACAGAGAGTCTCTTGATAGTCTGGGTAAGAGTCATAGCAGGCTCCTAGGGGCCAATTAAAGACCCTCGCACACCCACCAACCCCTACATACACCCCCTCCTCCTCCAACCTCAAGGCCACTTCACCCCCACCCTACCGCACGCCTGCACACACTCAATCTCCATCTGCCTCAGAGTACACCACCCCCCACTCCTCTCTGCTGGGGTACGTCTGTGACGTAGTTGTGTGTATGTGTTAGCTGGGCTGTCTCGCTCGTTCGCTTGTTCTTTCTGGCGTTCATTCCCTCGCTGCCTCGCTCTCTCTCACTCGATAAGAGGCGAGGCCGCGTCTGTTCAAAGGTCAGTTTAGAAATGTCAAGCAGATCAGAGGCGAGGGGTCAGACCTGGCCATTTAGCTCTGTGTAAACCTTTGCACCGCCATCAAGGTCCTTATCGATCGCCACAGACACAGGGTTCTGTGTGTGTTTGTGTGTGTGTGTGTTTGTGTGTGAGAGAGAGAGAGACTGAGTGATCAATGTTTTTTGAGTGTTGTGAGGGTTTTCAGATTGTTATGAATTTACTCCAAAGCCCTGTGGCCAGAAATACACATCCCCCCCCCCACACACACACTCATACTCACACATATGGACACATGCGTAAATCAACATTTCTTCACACACCACCCACACATGCACTCTTCCTGTAGTGTGCCCTAACACACCTGCTTAATCCTTCAATAACAATGGTAAACTCACTTAAGCACACACACTCACACCCACACACACACACAGAGCAATAGCATTGGATCTCTGACTGATTAAGGCAGGGATTATCCCCCATTGGAGTCAGAGGGAGCAGAGTGAAATTAGCGTTCTCCCCGTGGCCCTCACCACGGAGTCCAGGCCAGTCCAGCCCTCCCTCCTCTCCTCTTCTCATGGTCACGCTTCTCTCTCCATCATTAGTGACAACTCAGATGTGTGTGTGTGTGTGTGTGTGTGTGTGTGCGTCTGTTTGTGTGTGTGCGTGTGTGTTTGTGTGTGTGTGTGCGCGTGTGTGTGTGTGTGCTTGAGTGGGAGGCCGAGTTGGATCCTAATAAACAGCTCTTCCTTTTTTTAACCTTTTTCATCTCTGGAGGAGAGTTGGAGGAAAGAAGGATAGAGGGAGGAAGGAGAGAGGGATGAAGGAGGGAGGGATGAAGGGCTGTGAGCTGTGGGAAAGCAGAGATAAGAGATATGTTATCAGTGCTGTGTACAGTAGAGAAGTCAACTGGAGCTAGTTGAAGACAGTTGATTTAAAGGCCATACTTTTAATGGGAGCTAATTAAGGTTGTCTTGTCAAACAGAAGATGAAACCATTTCCCCCCCTAGAAATTACATTATGTTTTTGGATGGGAGGATGGGTTATTTGCTAAAGAGGGATTTTATGGAAACTAAGACCATGATGGGATGAAAGATTGGAGGATATTTTTTAATTTAGTTATTTAGTTATTTTAATTAGTGATCCAAATTCAATTATTGTTTTACAAAATCGAGTAAGAAAGTCGAAAGCACCCCTCCACTGCTCAGCAGATAAAGCAAGGAGATATGACTGAAGCGTGAGCAGTGGTGTGTTCTTATCTCTCTCTCAAACCCCTCCACACTTCGCCGAGGAATACCGAGTGCTGAGGCCGCGGCTTTGATCGGCGCTCGTGAGCACGAGGCACTTGATGACATTGTGTCGGCACAAATTTGGTAATCACTTTAATTGAATGCGTATCCAGAGACATTCCTAATTATCGAGGTGGGCTCACTCCAGCATCGCACTCCCCCCCCCCCAGTCCACCACTCACTCATCGCTATTGTCCTCCCTGCCATCGCGCTGCATCACAATCTAATTGAGCTCATTTACGAGTACGGCGGCGGCTAAATCGGCGCCGAGAGATGTCTTAATTCACTCCCGGTTTCCTTCGCCGTGAATAATTGAAATGACGGCCGCCTTGTTTCATCCCTTGCGTTTCACGTAGAGGACCCTCATCATCACTTCGCAGTGGTTTCGTGCTGAGGCCGGATACGAGGCGTCGAAGAGAAAGGTGCACTGGTCAAGTTTTCGGATGGAAAAAGGCAGTGAAACGTTATGGAGTTGCCCTTTACAGTGCTTTGAAGTATCTCATTACGGCTCTCGTCCCTTTAAACCTCCTGAGAGCACTCTGCTCGTGAAAGCACATGTCTATTGACACAGGGAGTGTCTGCTGATCTTTGTGGTAATGAAGTAGGATGTCATCCTGAAATACATGTTGGGCTGTAGATTTTATCCCAAAGGCAAACACAGAGCACTTTTACTATGCTGGTGGCTGCAAGAAAGAGTTAATTTGTATTATACCAAAGATACAGCTGGGTTTACATGTGATTTATGGCAAGTATATGTGTAAGTGTGTGTGTGTTTGCAGATCAGGGTGTGTATATATGTGTGTGTGTGTGTGTGTGTGTTGGCATGTTTGCAACTGCAGGTGTGTTTAGATGGCTGATGGTCTTCCCTGCCTGTATGTATGTACACGTGTCCATGAGTTTGGGAGAGAGAGAGAGAGTGCAGGTGTCTTTGTTTGTTTAGGCGTAAGTGTGTGTATGTATGTTTAGGCGTGAGTGTGTGTTTGTTTGTTTAGGTGTAAGTGTGTGTTTGTTTGTTTAGGCGTGAGTGTGGCGTGAGTGTGGCGGAGCGGGATGTCCATTAGGCACCGGGGTCTGTCAGATGCTCACAGTCACTGACCACTGATACATGAGAGCCACAGCGAACCATTCACTGCCGCTAAGTGCTGGAAGAAGCCATCCGCCATGATGCTTCTCCTCCTCCTCCTCCTCCTCATTTTCATACATAAACTACGTTTATCATCTCCATTATCAAAACAATCAGCATCACCATCAACCATCAGCAGCCATCACCTTAATCAAATCAACTCATCAACATCATCTATCATGATCATCATCATCCATCATGATTATGATGATGATGATGATGGTGTTGACCATCATCGTTATTATCACCATCATCATTACCATCATCTTTGTCTTTATCATCATCATCAACAATATCAACATCATCATCATCATCAGCACAAATATCATCCTGTAAGCATCAGGCACTGCTCCAAATCTTGCAGATGATTTATCCTCCTTGCTCACTCTGTAAATGAGCTCTGGTGTGCACAAGTGAATGATGAGCAAATGAGTGAGTGCGTGGGTGGGAAGTGGGTGCAGACTCCACCGTGTGGCCCTGTGCCAGGCTGTGTGTGTGTGTGTGTGTGTGTGTGTGTGTGTGTGTGTGTGTGTGTGTGTGTGTTTGTGTGTGTGTGGAGAGGAGCGGACGCTCTTGAGAGTGCGGCTTCAAGCCTGTGTGGCGACGCCTGGGTGACTCCCTGAAACATTACACCTTACATCATCGGCAGAACAGAGAGAGACAGAGAGAGACAGAGAGAGACAGAGAGAGAGAGAGAGAGAGAGAGAGAGAGAGAGAGGATCAGTGAGTGGAGAAGGGGAAGCGATGGGGGAAGGGTGTGTGTGAGTGAGAGTGTGTGCTTGTAAAGGGGGTTGCATTTGTGAGTGGGAGAAGGTTGTGTGATACAGTTGTGTGTGTGTACATGTGTACTGTAGGTGGTATGTGTGTGTGTGTGTGTGTGTGTGTGTGTGTGTGTGAAGAGGCTGCAGGCCCTCATCCTCCTGACACTGATACTCTCTCCTGCTCCCCGGAGGAGCCGTGGGCGAGGTAATGAACTCAAACGCGTGGAAATCCCTGACCACCCCACACCGCACCGCACTGGAGCAGAGCCTCCACACCCCTCCCACTTCATCATTACTCTCTCTCTCTCTCTCTCACACACACACACACACACACACACGGCCGTGAAGATGTTCATGATAAAGTTAGTACTGGTGAGCTGGAAACATAATGTTAAAAGCATACATAGGAATCATATCACAGCACACAAACACACACACACACACACAGCCTAACTTCCAGAGCTTATTTTTGTCCCATTCAGAGTGGAAGATGGATAGAGTGTGAAACAGAAAGAAAGGAGTGGGGAAACTTTTGAGGAAATGTGAGAGGAAATGTCATCCAGCTCCTCCTGTGGCTTCACTGGCTTGATTGACATTAGCCAAATTCCTGTGTGTGGGGGCGGGAGAGGAGGGGGTGGTAATTATATAGCCCCAGGACGCAGGATCCCTCACCCTGATGAACTGATGGCAGTTACACTCACCCTCCACAGAAGTTCATCACCGCTCTTCTTTTAGCTGCCTCTCCAAACGTGTCGTTTTGTCTGCGCTGTTGTTTGTTCCCACGTTGTGAGGGTTGAGTTGGTTTGTCGCTGGAGGCCACGGAATGGAGGCTCGTGAGGAAGTCTTTGGGTCTCCGGGTCTTCGGGAGGCCGGAGTGTGGGAGGAGGAGTGTGGGGTCAGTACTAGCTGTGGACATGAGAAGGATGGTCAACTGTTGAGAGTGACACCTCTGCACACACATATCGGAATGTCCTGTATGTATGTACTCACAGGACAGGTACATGTACAGAATTTCTAAATCACACACACACACACACACACTGATCTCCTTTCCTTTCACCCATATACACACACATTCGAATATAAATGATCCTACACAGCTCCGAGTGATTCACGCCCAGGCTTTGGGGTTCTGGTTGAGTACCCTGTGTCATATCCTTGTCTTACATGTCTTTGCTTCATGCATCACTGCTTTACAAGCATTACCTCAGTCCTCTGTTCATATGGATGATATGTGTGGGCATCTATCCACCATGGACACACACACACACATGCGCGCACACACACACACACACACACACACACAAATAAAGAAAAGGCAGGAGAGAAAACAAGACCATTCCCCACAATAAATAAATACAGCCATAGCCCTTCAATGTAGCACACAACCATACACAACCATACCATTATGAAGCAATGCTCTCATAGCCTGCTGTGTATTCTCACAGAGCCTTTCAAGGATGGTAATGACACGTGTGCACCTTGTGTATTATGGTGGTTACTCCATTTTGCTTCTCCACCTCTTTGGCAGTAGACAGAGGTTTACCTTCTCTCTTTACCTTTTCCGTCTCTCTCTTTCAACACCTTAGGCTGTTCCCACACCACCCCTCCCCGAGTCCCCCCTCTCTCTCTCTGGTTCTCTCGTCTCTCAGCCTTGGCCTGGGCTCTGGAGCTGATCAGGCATCACAGGCAAATTGCAGCCAAGTCCTGATGAGCCACTCGGGCACCAAAAGGCCATTTGGAGAGGGGGAGCTTTGGACCCAGAGCGGGTTTTTGGCAGCAGAACACCCATCCCGTGTGTGTGTGTGTGTGTGTGTGTGTAAGTGTGTGAGTGTGTGTGTGTGTGTGTGTTTGTGTTTAACAACTTAGGTCTTAATCTTATTCCTTAGACTGATTTCTGCTTGCCTCTCGCAGTGAGGTGCTGTTCATGATCTATGGGGCCTTGTCTGAAAGGCCTCTGCTCAGTCTTGAAGAGAATTAGGGAAGTCGCGGAGAAATGACTTTTTAACGACGGCGCGATGCAGACGCCTTTCTGCCAAGGCTTTTGGCCGAGGTTCTTCTTTCTTAAAAAAGAAAAGCCGCAAGTTAATCTCTCCCTCTCCAAATATTTATGCTGCAGTGTAAAAAGAAAAAAAAAAATAGGTTTTGTCCCTGATGTTTTTCTTTCTCCCTCCTCAAAGAGCATTTCCATGTCGCTGAACTTGTACGCTCCGGGGATCGCTTTTCCTCGCCGCTCCCACTCCCGCTCCCGAACCTGGTCTCCGACTCGCTTCCTGAGCTCGCCGGCATCTGGCCTCGGCGTCGGCTGGAAGCGGCTCCGCTCGGAAAAAACAACCTGCCCGGGGATTTATGATCCCATTTAATTCCCATTCAGTCCAATAACGGCGCGCTCGCTCCGGCCATTCATCCTTATTGAAGGCTTTTCTTTATGGACAATATGGCTGGTGCACGGGGCTGAGCGCTGGGTTAAAGCACAGGGGGGAGTGGGCACTGCCAGGGTGGAGTGCTGGGTTAATGGACAAATGGAATTTCCACCCATGTGCCTCGGTAAATAAGGCTCATATGGAGTGCTCTGACATGGGGAGTTAGATGGATGGATGGAGAGAGAGAGAAAGAGAGAGAGTTAGACAGAGGATGGAGAGATGGAGATAGGGAGAAAGATAGATAGAAAGATAGTCAGACACAGAGCACCAAATAAAGAGAGAGAGCAGGAGGTTGCGTGAAAGTGCACATCTGTGAGGCCACAGCCAGAGGGTCAATTAGGCCAGAGGATTTTGAAATTAAACTAGTTCACCCAGACACGCAACAACAGCAAAACACACACAAACACACACACACACACACACACACACACACACACACACACACACACACACACACACTCATTCAGTATGCTACACTGGTATTTCCGTTAAGCACCCATGCGCTCCATTTGCCAAGCAAATAAACAGGGCTTGGATAAGTGAGTACTTCCTGTAGAAACACACATGCACTGTAAAGATGTCTGTTTGCTTGCTTGGGTTAACTGCCAGGCTGTCATCCTCACCCCTTGGCTGGCTTTTCTTGTTGTTCCCCCAGCCGCTGTTCAGCGGCCTCGTTGCTATAGATGGCTGGGAAAGCTGTAGTTTTGCAGACTTATGGGTTAAGGTTCTTCTTAAGGCTTGTGCATAAACACAATGATTGTAGTGCATTTCAGTGCACACATTATTCCATTCATTCATTCATTCATGGCAAGCCCAATGCATGCTTGTGGTGGCAGTCGTGCTGTCAAGCCAGTGGTGATTATCCATGCAGAATTGAGCAGTCAAATGTAGTGTAAGTAATTGAAGTTGTCATCGCATGCATACCTGTGCACTTCACTCAGGAAATACTGTAGCTCAAAACAGTGGAAGGTGTTCAACCTGTGTGTGTGTGTGTGTGTGTGTGTGTGTGTGTGTGTACAGGTGTGATTTTTTTGCGCTTCACCGTTTGTGAGGTGAGCGTGCGGCACCTTGCAGCAGGCCACCCACCCACCCCAGCATTCCAAGCCCCTGCATTCCCGAGCGCAATGACTGTGTTCAGCTGTCGGCCTAATTGTAGTTTTTACAGTCTGGGAAAAGAATGCCGGAAACTCTGCGTTGCGCTCACCCTGTATTTGTATGGAGCTCCTCAACCTTCCCTCCCTTTTCGTGAAATGTGCGAGTCACTTCGGAGTGCTCCCGAGACATACCAATCAGTGTCTGTTTAGGACTTCAATGCTGAGTGGACCTCGTGTCAGTATGTTTTAAAAAACATTGTCATGCCCCCTGGGGTTTTGAATGACTGGCAGAGCAAAGGCTCCGTTTGACTTATCAAAGGGCGAAGGCAGGATACTCCGCAAGGTGACTCAAATGGTTTAAGACGTTGACAAGGGCCTAAAAACGTGCGTTTGACTCTTAATGAAGCTGGCTTTGGTTTTTAGTGGAGTGGGCCGAAGACTTATACAGGGTTTTCGCCTCGTCCAGGGCAAAGCAGGAAGACATGAATATTGCAAGCGCGTCTTAACGCCCTGGAAACTCCACATGCTTGCAGATCGGGAGGCTCCCGTTTGATGTTTTTTCGCTGAATCCACATTTGCAGGAACTCATTAAAAGAATCTTGGCCAAGGAAGAGAGGGAGAGAGGTAAAAAAAACATCTAGTGGAGAAAAAATAAATACTTAAATAGGCTTATTAAGTCCGCTTGTCCACAGTCCATCCCAGGAGTCCATCCCATAGTATCTGTCCTCTAATCTCCTTGGCAACACAGAGCTCTGGAACACTCACTCAGCTTTGGCCCCATATATTTATTTATTTAAACTTTCCATCGGCGGCCCTCCCTGTCACTTGCCTTTGGAGAGTGGAGTGGCGCTGAACTCTTTCCCCCTGGAAACGGTTTTGTTTGTCTTCCAAGGTTCCTGTCAGTGATCGGCTCTGCAAACACTCTTTGGAGTGCCAGAGATGTTGTGTAAGTGTAGGGTACTAAGGGTTCCTGTCGGCGAGGGAGACGACACACAGAGCACATTGCTCTCTCTCTCTCTCTCTCTCTCTCTCTCTCTCTTTGCACATGTGCTCTTTCTCTCTCTCTCTCTCTCTCTCTCTCTCCCCTTTCTCTCTCCAGTATGGCAGCCAGAAGTCCATAACATTCTTCCTACATGACATAGAACACAATTAGCACAGAGCTTTTTCTCTCTCTCTCTCTCCCATAGAACACAATTAGCACAGAGCTTTTTCTCTCTTTCTTTCGCTTTTTTCCTGTTCCCTTTTCCCCCTCCTTTTTTTTCCTCCTCTCATCACCTCAGGTTATGTTTTGAAAATGCAGACATGGTATTTATTCAAGTCACCGTCGTGGGTCTTGCTGACATCAGGCCCTCCTGGCCTAGATTTGCAGATGTAGGGGGTGCTGTGTGTGTGTGTGTGTGCGTGTGTGTGTGTGTGTGTTTGGTGACTCGCATGTCTCGGTGACCGGACTCCATGGCATCGTGGAGGCTTTGGCTGCCGCTGTCTCCAGACAGGTGATCTTATTAGAGGAACGGCCGCAGCAGCAACAGCCAGCCACAAATCCCCCTCAGCCCATTAAAATGGAGCATTGTAATCCTGGATCAAGCCCCGCGGATCACAAGCCGTTTGCAAAACAGGCATTTACGGACAAACGGGATTGGGCCTAACAAGCACTTCTCTATGTCTTTGTGGCTTTTAAGCCATGGATGTCTGAATGAATTAAGAAGGGTCATTTTACAGGGTAGGCAGTTATATTTAGTTGGTGCTAACTTCTGCATTGACAGTGGTGCGTGTGTGTGTGTGTGTGTGTGTGTGTGTGTGTGTGTGTGTGTGTGTGTGTGTGTGTGTGTGTGCGCTAAAGTCAAAGAGACTCCATGGGAACATGGGAAAAGTGTTGCTCAAGGCACATCTGCTATGTTGATGTTCAGGAAAGATTTATAGGCTGGGTGTCAGTACATGGTGTGTGTGTTTATGTTTGTGCACACACTTGTACATGGTGTGTGTGTGTGTGTGTGTGTGTGTGTGTGTGTGTGTGTGTGTGTTTGCTTGTGTGTCTGCTCAACCTGCCACGCTGGGGCCTTGAAGGTTTCTGTTATTATGGACCTCAGGGCAGCACATTCTCTCCCATTTAGCTGGTATGAGAGAGATAGAGAGAGAGAAAGACAGAGAGACGAAAAGAAAGAGGGGATAAAAAGGGAGGATGGACAGATCCGATTACATCTGTGCTTTCTTTGCACTCCGCTCGCCGGACAAACCACACCACACACCGGTAATCTGCCTGTCACCTCAGGGCCAGATCTTTCTCGTCTTCATTCAGACTGTCTGTTGCCGAGGCCCACCCTCCGGCTTTGTGATGTCATAATGCCCTCGCCAAGGTGACAAGTAGGTCGCAGGATTCCAGAGATGTCAATCAAAAAGCACAAGACAAAACCAGAAATAGCCCCAAGATGAAAAGGTGAGACAATTAAGCGCATTATGTGCACAAGAAAATGTCCCACTGAGGCTTCCGTAGGTGAGGCTGAGTCAAACAACTCTGACTCACAGGCCTGTCAGAGAGAAACATTTGCCACTAAATCTCCTTTTTGTCTCTATCAAAGGATTGTGTTTCACATTG
>NC_063190.1:9682727-9690227 GCF_017589495.1 Alosa alosa
AAAACATGCTGCCACTTCAAAGAGGCCTTTAATAAAACATACCATGCATGACGGTGTAGTTTTACCCCTCCTTTTTAAAATAATCAAAAAAAGAAATACTTACCTTAGAAATGGAGGAATGAGCAAATGTACCAAAGATATTCAAGGTTGCTCAGGCATGCCACGGAGACCAACAGGCATCGTTGCATTACCGTGGCCACCACAGGATCAAAGCGTTTCGGAGGAGGCCTCTCACAAATGGAACTTGATTAAGAGGGTAGAGTCAGGAGTGTTCATGGTTCACCTGAATGAAACAAGTTACGAAAAAGATTACATTTGATTACATCTCCTACTGCTTCTGCAAGCTGCTGCTGCAGCTTTGCTCTGCTTTGTAAATCAAAGTAAGGCTTTTCCAGGGAGTGGTTTGGACATATTTCTTACAGCGTTTCATATTTGAGAGCTGTGGTGTTACATATGCAGTGTGCGTGAGGCCAAATGGTGAGGAGGGATACTCAGTGAATTCAGATCTGAGGAAAATAGATTGCAGTTTCCACTTACTAGACTGAACACTAGATAATAGTGGCAGAGGAAAATGGCTTATTGAGACATGAACATTAAGATTCTGGACTCTCTGGAAAATCAGAAAATTTGTTCTGGAACGACTCCCGTGGGATCGTAATGTTTTGTCAAGGTGTCTGTGTCTATTAACTTAATAATAATTATGACCTGGCAGTAATTATAATATTACATGACATTGTGATTGATTAAATATACTTACCCGCCAAAGGATTCCCGCAATAAATCAAATTAATGTGGATGTTATGAACAGTTCCTGTCTTTTGGTTCTTGCTTATAGAACACATGATGGAGTATGCTCTACGTGGCATAAATACATCTGTGTATATTTTGCCTGTGTGTGTGTGTGTGTGTGTGTGTGTGTGTGTGTGTGCGTGTGCGTGATAAAAACAAAGAGAACAGCACCAGCGCCCAAGACACATGATCAGAAAGAAAAGAAGCAACCACGTGGATCCACTAGCGCTCTCTCTCTCTCTGAGAACTAACTTAATTAATCTTAGACATCACGGGCGTCCTACATGCGATACGACATGATTAATTTGGCCCGCGTGCCGAAGGACTGTAATAAGGAGAATATGCTCCCTCAGCATGAGGGGAGGGGGGAGAGGCGAGGAGGAACTCCTCCACAAGACGGTGTCACGCTGGGAAAGATGACTTTTGGACATATGCAGCCAATTAGGTGCTGCCTCTACTGTGGTGCCTAGCTGATTGTGGAATAATAGGCAGAGAAAGAGACCACGTCTGTCTGCAATTACGTGCGGCTTCTCAGTGTCTGAGATCTGTGTGGTAGATGGTGTTTAGGTGACTACTTAATGCAATTGCGGTAATTGTTTTTCCATCACTTCTCCCCCTTGTCCTCGTTCGTCTTCCCTTCCCTCTCCCATCTGGTGCTGCGTGACCTGTGCTTGGTGATGAAATGTGTTGATGAAAAATAAATTATTTTATTGTTTATATAATTGTGCTTTTCTGGTCTTCTCTTCCCTCCTCTTCTGCACTCTCTCCCTCCCCCAGGCTCGCGACTGCGCCAGGAGGACTCTCCTCCCCGGATCGTGGAGCACCCGTCCGACCTGATCGTGTCCAAGGGCGAGCCGGCCACGCTCAACTGCAAGGCGGAGGGCCGCCCGGCCGCGGTCGAGTGGTACAAGGGCGGGCGTGGAGACGGACCGCGACAACCCGCGCTCCCACCGCATGCTGCTGCCCAGCGGCTCGCTCTTCTTCCTGCGCATCGTCCACGGCCGCCGCAGCAAGCCCGACGATGGCAGCTACGTGTGCGTGGCGCGGAACTACCTCGGCGAGGCCGTGAGTCACAACGCGTCGCTGGAAGTAGCCAGTAAGTGGTCAGCTCTTTCTCTGGCTCTCCTTCAGCGTTCCCCCTCTTGTCTGTACGCAGGCTGACTCATAGGGTGTCTTTGGGCCCTTTAAAGATCTCCCGGCTAATCCGGAGTTTGGAAATTGTGGGAGGTACTCTGCGGGGATTTGGTTTCATTGCATCAAACGTAGGAACGTGATACCCGGTATTTGAGTACTTCACTGGAGACGAGCACGGCTGTGTTCTTGTCACCATCGGCTGGACTTGAGAAGGGAGACTGCGAAAGCGAGCGGTTCCGCCTGGTGCCCCGCCAGCCGGCCGGCTAGCCAGCCTCAGCGCCGGGCCCGTAATGATAGCCATGACTGTGAGGCAGAACAGAACCGTAATGACATGATCCCAACTTGCCTGGTCCAAACAGGACCATAATAACACGGCGTCCGACCACAGGGCCAAAATGAGCTGCCTGCTGGCGAAACGTGTCCACTGGGGCACGAGCGAAGTCAAACCCTGACTCGCGTCCAGGAACGGCTTCCGCGGGCATCCGAGGGCATCCGAGGCCACTGGGTAGCAACAGTGGGTAGCAACAGTGCCCCATTTCTCAATATTCCTAGAAAGCGCCCCCTTTAATCGAGCAATTTTGTTGTCACAAGAGGTGAAATTGAAATTTCCCACAGTTTGGCCCTGTAATTGCCTGACTGAGTTCTTCGAATTTTGCTCCATTCTTTCTCCTGAGTCTGCCTAATCGATGATAGAAGGAGACACTGAACAGGCATCCATGTTGATTTCTTATTATAAAGACAGTTTTGGTAAAAAAAAGGACCTAAATAGAGCAAGACCTATTTTTGAGGCAGTTATGAATCAAGGGCAGCAATTTCACATCCTCCTTAATCATACACATTCATCAGCACTGTCTTCTGATTGCACTGGGATGCTCCCTAAAGAGCTCTCTCTCTCTCTCTCTCTCTCTCTCTCTCTCTCTCTCTCTCTTTCTCTCTCCCTCTCTCTCTCTTTGTGGTTGCAGCACATCCTCATAGCTCTTAATAGACTTCTTTAGGAGTCTGTTGAGTGGGACAGTGTGCTTGCCACTAGAATTCATAAGGGCTATTTTTCTTCCTCAGCGCCTTGCGCTTGTGTTTTTTCACACTTCTCTGGGCAGCAGGTTATCTGAGGTGAAGTGTTAAGCTGGCTCTATGTGGTGTCAATGCTCACGGCCAGAGTGTAAACCTGTTTCCCCTCATCTAACCTCCGAAAACATCATCCAGCTGCGGTTCTTTAGCCTTTTCTCTTTATTGCCCACCTTACTGGGGGGAAAATGAGAGCTCACGGCCAGATTTGTTTTTGGGGGGGGGGCGCAGTAATGGATTTATATCCTGTTTTATCCCCTCATCTAACCTCCGAAAACATCATCAGCTGCCGCCGGACTATACCCTAATCCCCCTCTCGGAGTTTGTTTCTCTCTCTCCCTCTCTTTATTGCCCACCTCGATGCTCCTCCCTCCTCTCTCTCTCTCTCTCTCTCTCTCTCTCTCTCCCAAGTCCCCACTTTCACTCACTGTCTCATTATCACTCCATTTGCAAAATTAGAATGACAATTCTGAATGGACTCTTATTATGAAGAGGCATCATCTCCTCCCCCTCCCAGTCTTTGTGGATTGGGCTCTGTTTATAACAGGGCCAAGTAAATCCCTCTGTTACTCTAGCTGTGAGACCAGTGCATTACTGCCATAATCTTTGGCTACAAACTGTGCGGTGACCCTAATGACTGTGTCTACCTGACCGTCTGCTCTCTGGCTGATCCTATCAAACACAGCGATAAGGGCAAGGGGCTCAGTGTCACGTAAGTCCCCCCCCACCCCCCACCCCCTCAATTCAAAGAGCTTTATTGGCTCGACAAAATACTCAGTTTGTATTGCCAACACATTTCTACATACACATCTACATCTCTCTTTTTACTTTCTCTCTCTCTCTCTCTTTCACACACACACACACACACACACACACACACACACACACACACACACACACACACACACACACAAGAATGCATGGGATGGAGGAGGGAGACAGAGAGACAGTGCCATAGAGAGCGGGAGGCCCACACTGTACTGTACATCATCCAGAGCATAGTCCAAATTCTCCAAACTACTGGAGGATGGTGAATGGCTTCTTAATGGGCTCTATGGTGGATCCGACCTGTTTACTGTAGGTCCGATACTCCCTTATCACTATTCAGTGTCTTCCCAACTCCATTTGTGTGTTTTTAGGGATGACAGACCATACGCCATCAGTAAACATTCTTTGTCTTTATTGGTTATTCAGAGAAGGACTCGGAGGGTCTCCAGAGCGGCACAGCTGAGAAAACAGTGTGTGTTATGTGGACTGCATCAAGTGTCTCGGGCTTGTTTGGAAAAATAGATATCCCAGGTTCCCTCTCTGTCTGTGGGAGTTAGATAAGGGCTTTGGGCTTTGTGTCGCCAGTGTGTTTCATTTCAGAGAAGTGGGGGTTTCTGCACACACACACACACACACACACACACACACACACACACACACACACACACTTATTACATGCAGAATCACAGTGCCGATCCTTCCCGTTGGCTGCGAGGAATGTGTTTTCCATCAGAGGCTAATTTACCGCAGCCAGTGCTTAATAGAAACATCAGCAAATCTAATTACGCATTGATGCGCTTGTTTGATCTCTGCCTGGCTGGTCAGGCGACCTGTTATGGAATCACATAACCACTTGTCAACTCACAAACCGTTCGCTTGGACACCAACCCCCCTCAACCCCACTCTCTTATTTCCTTCTCTCTCTTTTCTCTCTCTCTCTCTCTCTCTCTCTCTCTCTCTCTAGCTGTCTCTAATATATGCAGGCTTTCCAGCTCTCACTTTTCATATTTATTGTTCCCTGTTTTGAGACTCATGAATAAATATAAGACCCTTCTGCCTGACCAAACAGAATGTTCATAGAAGTGGATCAGGTGGAGTTGCCAGGCATTCCTAAAACAGAATAGCACACACTTATCTCACAACAGTGAGCCACAGCTGGTGCTAAAGCCTCTGTCATGTGTGTGTGTCGCTGGTGTTCTAGGAAGCATTGTTTTTTTTATGTGTCACAAGACAGTGCCTTCAAAACGTTATGACCATGGCAAATAAGCTGCCTTTGCTGAGGTCACAGATGCCTGGGGTGTGTCTTCAGCAACAGCTTCCATTCAGAATGCCGGTATTGAAAAGAGTCATAGCATTGCACAATATTTTTCTGCAGTTCACAACATGAAACATTTCTCACAGATATTAAGTGTTTTCTGGTTTGTTTCAAATGCTGGGACGTGTGCCTGGACGATCCCAGCGACCCTCTAAGTCTTTTCAGAGACAGCGGGTTTGGAGGCGCCAGAGAAGCCTGTTTGGGGTGCTAACTCAAACCATATGATTCTGAACGGAACTGGGAAAGCTCAAACAGAAAGACACATTTTCTTTCTTACTGTAAAACTAGCAAAGAACCCTGTCAAAGAACCCTGTCAAAGAACCCTGTCAAAGAACCCTGCCAAAGAACCCTACCAAAGAACCCTGCCATTTTAGTTCTCTATGCAAATTTCTCAGGCAATATTCTATATATATAGTAGGGGCTGGCTCAGTTTTACTAGAGGATCCTTACTGATATTTTTCCAGTGGAACTCACCCAGCTGAACCCCTATGGAGACGCCACTGAAAATCAGTGTTTACTCTTGAGAATATTTGCCTTTCATTAAGTTTATTACAGGGGTGCTCTGGCCCTGCTCTGCTCTCTCTCTCTCTCTCTCTCTCTCTCTCTCTTTCTCTCTCTCTCTCCATCTCTCTGTGTGGTCCTTTCTCCACGTCAGGAGGGAAAGAGGAGAAAGATCTCAGGAGAACTTGGCTATGCTGCTGTTGCATCCCCCCCGTCCCTTTGTTGCTCTCCGTTTTTCTTTTCTCTCGTTCTTCTTCGTTACCCGTCTTTACCCCTGGGCCGGGTTCTTGGGTCTGTGACGTTAGCATCTCTTGGCGTTTTTTATCTGCCCTCCGCACGGTTTCACATCACCACCGCGAGTCTTTCATAAATGGAGCGTTTTATATGCGCAATTTTGTTGACTTGCTAATGTGGTCATTTTGTAGTTAAATAGTTAATTTTTGTATCAGTTTTAATTGTGTTTATTGTTCTGTCCTACTTTGCTGTGCTGCAGAATATGTTAGTTAAGTAAAGTTATTAATGAGATTTGTGGCTTAGTTTTGGTTGTTAAAAACACATTAATTCTCATAATGAATTCATAACCATATTTCACATGCAGTGACTGTTAGCAGGAGAACACGTGCATTGTTTTTTTGTGCTTGAGGTGTCCCAGAATTATCTCCAATCAAAAATAGACACGTCTTTAGCGGCGCAGAGCGGAGAGCTGCCTCTGTGTCCTTTACGAAATGCTCTGTTGCGTGCCTGGTGAAATCACTGCCATTGTCTAGATTGGCTCTGATCAGCTTCAATGGCCGCACCCCACCGCAGCCGAAACGCGGCACGGCGAGGGCGATGGGGGAGCGTTGGGGTCAGTCTTGCTCTCCTTTTCTCTGTCTCTATGCCACTCGCGCTTTCTTCTTCTCCTTTTTCCACACCCTCGATCCACTTTTCTCTCGCTTACCTCACTCGTCTCACTCGCTCTCTCCTTCATTAGCTTTACTGCGTGTAATGTAATGGGTTGGCCCAGTTTGAGCTCCAGTTTGGATGGAAGGGCCTTTCCAGGATTCTGGAACGTGTGGGTATAAAGGAGGTGGCTGGCTGGGGGAGAAGGGGAGGGGGGGGGGGGGGGTGTTGGTGGTGTCCAGAATTGCTAGTCCAGACACAGGCTGACAGTTTGAGGCTGTTTGGGTGTCAAGCATTTGCCATGTTGCTCACCTGTCAGAATCAGGGTGTCTGGGCAACAGCTGTGTGTGTGTGTGTGTGTGTGTGTGTGTGTGTGTGTGTGTGTGTGTGTGTGTGTGTGTGTGTGTGTGTGTGTGTGTGTGTGAGCAAGTGTGCACCTGTGTGTATATTTGTATTTGTATACATGTCTGTGTGTGTGTGTGTTTGTGTATGTGCATTGTGTATGTGCATTGTGTGTGTGTGTGTGTGTGTGTGTGTGTGTGTGTGTGTGTGTGTGTGTGTGTGTGTGTGTGTGTGTATGTGTGTGTGTGTGTCTCTTGTAAATGCGGCATTCGTTGTATGTGCATTGTTAATGTGTGTGTGTGTGTGTGTGTGTATGTTTGTAGGTCAGCAGGCCACTTCTGCCTGGTGCAGAGTTTCCAAACAGGTGTATTGTGTGATGGGGAAGGTCAAGCCTTAAAAACACTCCCCCATTGGACACACTCTCCCCACTGCCCCCACCATGAGCAGCAGCACACTCCTCTGCAAGCTAAGAATACTACAAGGCAGGTGGAGCCAGGTACTTCCAGAAGACCAAGGTCAAGGGGTAGAGTTCAGAGGTGAAAAGGTCACCATGTGGTCATTTCTACACACATACTGCTTCTCTCTCTCTCTCTCTCTCTCTCTCTCTCTGTCTCTGAGGGGGGATATGGACAAGAAAGGGGATCTTTGTAGAGGTTTTATAAAGCCTCATCTGTTTCTGTCTGTTAACCTCAGCAGAAGGACTC
>NC_063190.1:9695227-9707727 GCF_017589495.1 Alosa alosa
CACTTGGGGTGTCTGGAGTGATCACATGACACCCGCTGGTGTGAGGCAGGGTCACACAGTTTATGTATATATATATGTGTGTGTGTGTGTGTGTGTGTGTGTGTGTGTGTGATGGAATTTGGATTCAGGAATACGTACCCGCTCCAAAACGGAACAAACACATTTCTTCCCTCCCACTTTGCGTCAATACGTCTTTATGCACATGCCATCCACGAGTACCAAGTCTGCGTCGTATCAGAGAGAACGTGGCAAGGCAGATGAAGGGAGAGCCGAGAGTGCAGGAGAAGTGAGAAATGAACAACTAAGGGAAGGGGAACATTAAAGGCAGGGGGTGGATAGAAACTGGGAGATTTCATCAATCGTGTCCGTCTGTATGTTTTGCCTTGTTAAGCGCCTGCTTGTGTTGGCGGCTCTGCCTACCGTCAGGCTCCTGCCAGGTTAGCAAATCTGAATCTGATTCTGAATGGGAACAAAGGCAATAGAGAGCAGCAATAGGAAAGAAGCAGACATTTGTAAAAATAGACAAAGAGAAAGGAAGAGAGAATGAATTGTAGGGTTCACGGGGAAAGTAAAACGCCATGTAAGCTGAACTCACTCACAAAAGAAAGAAAGAAAGAAAGAAAGAAAGAAAGAAAAATGAATAAATATACAGACAAAATATATACACAAAATACAGACAAAAAACAGGAGATTTCCCAGCGATTTTCCCCCAGTGTGTTCCTCCGTAAAGCCATGAGGGTGGTGATGTTGAGCAGGCTGCCCAGGCTCTGGAGCCCTGGTCTGGGGTGATGACAGTCACAGCGGCCCCTCTGTTTGGTTGTGCTCCTGCGGCCTTGGAGCTCCGGTTTCGCTGCCTTCCTGTGGGCTGAGTGATCAGACCGCTGGCTTTGTGTGCTGCAGCTCTGCACTGTCAAATCAGTGGCTGTTTGTGAGTCACGCCTCAGTGTCCACCTACCACACAGAGTGGCGTGTGTGTGTGTGTGTGTGTGTGTGTGTGTGTGTGTGTGTGTGTGTGTGTGTGTGTGTGTGTGTCTGTGTGTGTGTCTGCGTGTGTGCCTATGTGTGTCTGCGTGTCTGCGTGTCTGCACACACACACACACATACACACATACACGCACACACACACAGCTGCCAACAGTCTTTACCCACCTAAGCACAGCAATCATTGCCAAGAAAAATGAAAATGGGTCGTCTAGCTCTGGCACATTAGTATTACCCACTCATTTACCCACTCATGACATTTAAGCCATACGGTGTGTGTGAAAGAGAGAAAGATAGAGAGAGAGAGAGAGAGAGAGAGAGATGTGTGTGTGTGTGTATGTGTGTGTGTGTGTGTGTGTGTGTGTGTGTGTGTGTGTGTGTGTGTGTGTGTGTGTGTGTGTGTGTGTGTGTGTGTGTGTGTTTTTGTCTCTCCCTTAAACGTTCCCACTTTGGAAGAGGAGTGTGAAGCATGGCACACGGCGCGGGCTGCTCCTAATTGGCCCGGCCGATAAAGCAATTATCCACCAGGGACACAGAGGAACGGGAGAGGAAGAGAAAGACCAACAAACACAGTCACAATTATAGACAGACACACAGACAGAGAGACAGACACACACACACACACACACACACACACACACACACACACACACACACACACACACACACACACAGAGGAGTCCATTCACTGTAGCCCGCAAGGCCATGAAAAACCACACAACACAACCACAGTAGACAAAGCCAGACAGGCAACTAGACACACACACACACACACACACACACATAGATAGACAGACAGACAGACAGACAGACAGACAGACAGACGGTGTTCCAGCCAGTAGTGCTTCCTCCTGGAGCCTGTAACAATAGCAGCCCACTCCACAGTTCAGCCAAAGGAAAACAGAGTCATTACACCCGGGAAACCTTTTCTTCCCCCATTCACCCCTGACTGCACACACACACACACACACACACACACACACACACACACACACACACACACACACACACACACACACACACACACACACACACACACACACACAAAAACACATACACACACACACATACACATGTGCACAGACACAAATACACACACACACACACACACACACACACACACACACACACACACACACACACATTTACACACAGATACAGGCGCAGTGCCATTCCTTGGCTGTAGTGAAGATAAACGTAGTGGCGTTGTGACTCGGTCATTATCAGCACAATGGGAGTTCTCCATACATTAGGGTGCTATAGAATCTACAGTAAATGACATGGAACTGGACTCGTTTTCTTTCTTTCTTGCATTCTTTCTGTTATCTCTCTCTCTCTCTCTCTCCCCCTCTCTCTCCATCTCTCTCCCTCTCCCCCTCTCTCTCTGGTGTGTCTTTGTGCCTATCTGTACAGGATAAATTGCTGACAGGCAGGGAACCAGGAAACCACTGGGGAATGGGATGGAGTATGGGGGAAGAAAAGGGAGGATTCATGCTTTGCCTTGCCAATTAAATCTGATATGGTGTGTGTGTGTGTGTGTGTGTGTGTGTGTGTGTGTGTGTGTTGTGTGTTTGTGCCTGTGCCTGTGGGTCCGTGAGTGAGTGCCAGCACATACTGCATGTATGTGCGTCTGCTTCAATGTCTGTTGTGTTTGCTGGCTTTGTGTGTGTGTGTGTGTGTGTGTGTGTGTGTGTGTAACGAGCGTAAGAAAAGGTAAACTAGGCAGCAGACTGAAAATGATGGAAAGCATGGGGAAAAAGATTCAAAGGAGTTCTCATCTAGCTGGAAGTCTTTTGTTTACTTGTGCTTAGTGTATTTCAGCAAGCCTTCTCCTGTCTGCCTACAAGATCTTCATTCACAGCTCTGCTGGTGGGGGGAAATCAAATCCTGATAAAACACTGGGCATCTCAAAATCACATGAATGATCTACTGCTCTCTATTTTTCCTCCACTAAACACTCACAGTCGCTGAATAAATAAATAAAACACAGAAGTGGTGTGTGAAAAATCTCCCTTGAATACAGAGTTGGCTGACAGCCCCGCAGTCTCTGAGCGGGCTAATGTGTAGCTAATGTATGGCTCTGTAATTGTTATCTGTGCGGAGGTCTTAATCTGGAGGCCCCGCTTATCCTGTCACCAAGTCTTATTTATGCCCCTTATCCCCCCATTCTCCTCATTCAGCAACTGTCTGCTCCTCCATTATCTCCTCTCCTCCACTGCACTGCACTGCTCTGGCCAATGGACAGCCTGCTAGAGGTGTGTGTGTGTGTGTGTGTGTGTGTGTGTGTGTGATGCACACACGAGCATAGAGCAGACAGACAGACAGAGGTAGAGATAGAAACACAGACACACACTCATGTGCTCACAGGCAGAGAGTAGGAGAGAGATGCACAGACACAGGGACACACATACAGACACTGACACACACATACACACACACACACACACACACACACAACTCAATCCGCTGCCATTCTTTCTCAGACAGACATTCAGACTGGCAGACAGACAGACAGACAAAGCCTCCCACTGAAAAGAGAATGAAGAGACCTGACGTCTGACAGTAAGCCTGTGTGAATGTGGCGGCTCGTTTGTCCAGAACCGTGTCTGGGCCAGGCTGCAGTTATCGCTGATATCCGAAAACTGGAGCCTGTCGCCCAGATAACCACCCCAGCACTGCCCGGGAGGAGTGGAGGACACAATAGGCGCTCTATATCCCAGCTTGGTGAACCACACACACACACACACACACACACACACACACACACACACACTGGAGTGTGCTGCTGTAAAGTACCTCACACCGCTTGCTGGTGTAATCCTCAAGAGAGAGGAGCCGGTGTGTTTGGCGATCTGGCTTTAGAAGGCCTCTTCACCAGTGTCAGATGAATGCCCCCACTATAGGGAGCTCCCTAAGGAACTGCACTTCCTTACTTACTCACATATAACACACACACACACACACACACACACACACACACACACAGGGACAACTTTTATTGTTTAAAGGATGTGGGATGTCACTCCAGTAAGCCGTTTCACTAAGTGTGTGTGTGTGTGTGTTTTTGGTTGTGTGTTTGCTTATGCTTGACTCTGTGTGTGTGTGTGTGTGTGTGTGTGTGTGTGTGTGTGTGTTTGTCTGTACAGCGTATCTGCCAGGATAACGTGATCAGCACACACAAACCCCAGTGCAAACAGACTGGGGCTGCAGGCCCTACACATGGCTGGCTGAGGTGGGGAGGGGGTTTGGAAGGACATCAGTGGAGGCCTTATCATACCACAGCATCCCATCCATATGTTTGCAGCAGCACTGGGCAGTGTGTTTACACTTGTTTGAGTCCAGTGTTCATGGGCCAGTGGATGTCCTTGGGTCGGATCACTGGTTTGTTGTTCCGTGATTGCACGAAGGGTGATTTCGCGTTTGGGTACTGAACTCAATACAAGATAAAAATCGAAAAGCATTTTTTCAATTCTCATGTTGCATTTTAAATACATCATACATTTGTTTGATTTTGTTTGTTTGTTTCATTGTTCCCCTTGCTTAATGTTCACGGCTCTCTTCCTTACTGAGTTTCTTTCCTAACTTCTACTTTTCTTGTTTAGTAGTCTGTATTTCCCATATCTTCAAATAACTCATTGCTCTCTCTCTCTAGTGTTAATTTCGTCAGACGAGACAAGAGGAAATATGTTAGTCAACAACCTTTTTTTTCATGACTAAGACGAGACGATGACGAGACAGCAGTAATGTCCTGAAACACTGACTAAGACTATCTTAAGATGCATTATTGTTGATTTAAAAAAGACGAGACTAAAATGTTTTGCATGAAATAAAAACTAAGATAAAATCTCTCTTCATTTTCGTCTACAAAATGAGAAGACAGAATATCTAGCTGTTACGTTTCAAAATATTCGAATGAGTTCATACGCAACAGCTTTCCTGTAGGCTAGTCTACGTGCTGTTGCTGCAACCCTGTGGCTGCAACACGAAACTACATGGAACAAGAACACTGGAGATTTCTGCCAGAGTTAGCAAGCTAACTACCTAAGCTGTATGCCACAATGCTACATACCCAGAAGTTGAAGCTTCTCTCATACAAATTAACATCCCCCCAGAATGTCCATACGAAAATGTTCATCATGTAATGTCAACTATTCAACTAGTTAGACTGATGATGCAAAGTTTGCTAGCAAGTAAGCTAATATGGAAAGTTCGGCTAGCAAGTTAGCTATGGCTAAGATGGAGAGTCTGTTTGGGGAATGTGTTGTGTTTGAAGATATGCCATCTAGCGTAGGGGAGTAAAACATTAATACTTTGGTCTCGACAGTGTTTCTCAAACTTTTCAGTTTCAGGACCACTTAACTAACCCTAGCTAAAAAAAAAAAAAGATTATACCTTCTTCAACAGTAGCCTATAATTAGTCTACACTATAGGCCTACTCACTGAACCACTTTTGCTTATTGTGTGGATTCATACTGTATGATTTAAACTGGCATATCTTACATAGACAGTGTTGCAGAACTGTTTTTACATACAAGTTGGTTCAATATTGCAAACAACTCATCTATATTATATTTTACCACGTCTGCTCCACGGACCACTTGGGATAGTTTATGGACCACCAGTGATTCGGACCACACTTTGAGAAACACTGGTCTACGAATATGACAGTGGTCCATTCAAATCTTTTACATCTATGGTCAAATCCCAGCCGAACTATAACTGTAGCTCGACTTACCTGTGCATGTAAACATACTGACTGACAAAAAAATCAGAATGAGTAATTATAACAGACGAAAGTAGCCCTGTGGACACACAATATTGTTGGAAAATTGAGATGTGTGAAACACTATTTGACTCAAATGGTAATCAGAAATAATTTGTTATAAAAAAAGACTAAAAGGTGTTGACTAAAACTGACTAAGACTAAGATACCTTTAGTTTTCTTTTGACTAAAAAACTAGACTAAAATGGCCCGAGACTTTTAGTCGACTAAACCTTTGACTAACAAAATTATTTTTGAATGACTAAATATGACAAAGACTAAAAGGACATTTCGTCACAAGACTAAGACTAGGACTAAATTAAAAATAGGTGACAAAATTAACACTATCTCTCTCTCTCTCTTTCAAATTCAAATTCAAATATGCTTTATTGGCATGACAAATAAGACATTCGTGTTGCCAAAGCAGTCATCTTTCTCTCTCTCTCTCTCTCTCTCTCTATATATATATATATATAATATATATAAATATATAAATATATATATATCCCTTTCTTTTTCTCTCTCTCTCTGTCCTGTTCACCATGATTTCATCCTCCTCTCCCCTCCCTTCCACTGCGGGTCTGTCCACCCCTATCTCTGCCCACCTCTGTGTTGTCTTGGGGTCTTCTGTGGACAGGTGTTTATGTGTGGGCCAGATTGATGGCCACTTGGGGTGAGGACTGGTCCTGGTCAGTGCGTCAGCGCTGATCCCCCTGACAGGCCTCAAGAGAGATGGCTGCCTGTTTACAACACCCCCCCCCCCCTAACCCCACCTAACACTCCCCCCCCACACACACACACTCACTCACACGCAAACACACACACACACACACACACACACACACACCCACACACACCCACACACACACGTCCCTCCTTAACTGCCTGATCCATCATGGCATCCAATAGCTGGCATCACAAATAACATTTTTGTGTCTCGTATACCCCCCACGCATCTGAACGTTATTGCCTCCGCTAACGAAATTGATTGCGAGAGCACAGGCGGGGCCGCTGAGGGCCACCCCTGGAGCGGTTATCTCCGGCCGGGGTCAAGGAGCTATCAGCGCTGGTGTTTGTCATGGGCGTCCCCCTCCCCTGGCCGTAAACGCGAGTGCGGTGGGGCTCTTGCTGGTGGTGCTTGTGGCGTTTGGTTTGTGGGATTCTCCCACGCTGATTGCCCTGGTCCGTCTCTCACGAGAGGTCTGTCAAGGTAAACAAGAGCCCGAGGTTGAAGTTCAGGCCGGTGGGGACAAGCCCTTGATGTACGCTTAGCGTCTCCGGCTCTGAGAGAAAAACCAACAAGTGAAAGCCTAGCATTCCACCAGTCAGTGTGTTTGAGATGTTTGAACCGCTAAAGCCTCTATATCTATGGTGCCACTTCAGATATCGAACAGATAAAGCTTTTACGTCTATGGTGAACCAGTGCTGTGAATGACAAATGTGGACTTGCAAATTGTAAAATGAGAGACATTCTGTCAACTGTCATGTCATGAATGAGGAAAATGCATTTATTTTGTTGCTTTGATGCCCAGCACCAAACAGAGGTGGTGTTTGGATATGAGGCTCACGTCTGTATAATAAAGAGGACTCGTTTCCAAAAAGCCTTTAACAATGTGTTGTATCGTTAGTGGCTTCAGAGCCGACACAGGGCCTCCTCTTAGCTGTGGAAATGCCAACACTAACAGGGTTGTCATTACCGCAATCAAAGCACTTGTGTGATCAGACGCACGTGTCAATTAAACACTTAGCGTGCCTTCTGAGAGCACTGGGAAGAGGGCTCCCTCCAGACACCTCCAGGCCCAGAAGAATGGGTTTAATGTGAGAAATCAGGGAGGTTTTAAGGAGAAAGAGAGAGAGAGAGAGAGAGAGAGAGAGAAAGAGAAAGAGAGAGAGAGAGAGTGAGAGACAGACACGTTGTGAATGGACCTTTTCTTCACTTGACTTGTCATTTGCAGGCGTTATTGTTGGTTTTGTTGGGAAAGTGTCAAAGTGGTATGTGAAATTGCGTGACTGTTAAGAGCCCTGAGCTATTGAAGGGCCCAGTCTGTGACTTGGCCAGGCTTCTCTCTAGTGCTTTCTCAGGGGTTGACTCACGCGCTGTGACATATCGACTGAATGTGTTCTTGCCACTTGAAAAAAATCACGCTCAACGCTTTTATATGACAGTCATTGCTCGTACTGCCAGGGACTAGAGTGGAGTTTGTGTGTTTTTCTGTCGACAGAAGAAGCTCTAGGCATGTGGCAGCATTATAGATTGGTAAACAAGGGCACACAATGGGAACACAATAGAGAGAGAGAGAGAAATAGAGAGAAAGAGAGAGACTGTACTGCTATACGAAGAAACTAAAGGGTGAAACTCCCACAGCTCTCACCTTTTATTTCAGTGCTGATTCTCACAACAAGGCGAGCAAGCACACATCATTACAAACACACACACACACACACACACACACACACACTCACACACGCATGCCATGCACATACATACACACTCTCTCACGCACAGTACAATCCCAGGTTTTTATTTCACTGCTGATTCTTTATTAGAATAGGGTGGTGAATTTACACATATACTCTGACACACACATGCACACTTTCGGACGCCGGCTTGTATTTCATTGCTGATACTTTATTAGAATAAGAGGAGGTGAACATGTCACACACACACACACACTCTCACACACACACACACTCTCTCTCTTTCTCTCTATTTCTCATAGCATAGCATAGGTCTTGTATTTCACTGCTTGTAACAGGCGGTGAACAACCATAGTCTGGAGTCACTCCCCCCAGTGCTACTTTACGAGTGCTGGTTATGGTCTATTGTATTCCTGTTACAGGACTCGCGCTAGCGTGCTAACTGATCTTAAGAGGGCCGAGGGGGAGAAGAGAGACAGGCAGGCCAAGAGGACTTTCTCAGCTCCACTTCAATGGGCGCTGGGTCCTTAAGGCCTTGTCATCGGCGGTCTGTTTTGCATCTCCATTCTTGGCTTCTCCAGGGTGCGGCTGGCGGTGTCAGCCATGTTTCTGAGTCTTTGTTGGAAGTCCTACCATGTTTCCTTTTCATGTCAATCAAAGTAAAGGGATGTGTTACTGTTCCGTACAAAAAGTGCAGCCAGTAGCAAAGACGCAGGAACAGAAAAGAATGAATGAGAGAATTGGTCTTTGTGAAACCAAGTTAATCTGATTTGTTTGTGTATTTAGATGCAGACATCATCGTGTGTGTGGTCACAAACTTCAGGTAGCCATTTAGTTGAGCACTTTTAGAGTATAAGAGTCTTGCTGTCTCATGCATGCAAATCGTGGAATGAGTTTTATTTTTATTTATTTATTCATTTATTTATTTATTTTTTTTGCGTGAATGCAGGATAAATCATATGAAAAGAGTTGAAGGGTAGAGGTAGGAAGTGGATATCCTGTCTGCAGGAGAGTTTCAGGAGTGGTCTTCCCTTGGCCCTGCAGTTGTGTGCGCACAGGCTGATCCTGATACAGGCCAATGAAGCGTACAGCGTGTTGGAGAGGGAGAGTTGAAGGCAGAAGAGAAAGGCACCACTGACCCCAGGCCTGCCAGTCAGAGCGGAGACAGATATTGGCCGAGGCAATGGGAAAAAAACATTGCAGCTCTGCTGCAGTGGAACTGAGAGAGAGAGAGAGAGAGAGAGAGAGAGAGATGACTCTGAAGGGAGAGGCAGCTGAGGTGAATTCACTAGAGCGAGAGATAGAGAAAATTGAAGGGAAGAGAAGTGAGGGGTGTAAAGAGCAAGAGTGAAAGAGAGAGGGAGAGAGAGAGAGAGAGAAAGTGAATGCCACTGTGAGTGAAATAGACACGGAGAGTGAGTGACACTGCAAGATAGGCATGCCCGTGATTTCCCAGGGTGCCTTGCGTGCTTCCAAACACACTCATTCACACACACACACACACACCAGAGTTTCCGCTAGAAAAAAATGGTGCCGGTCAAAGTGACCGGCAGAGGTTTCGTTTTCCGGACATTTTGATGATATGCCGGTCAAATATCCTATTATCCCTTCTTAATTAGTCAAATTGAGGAAAACTGGAGACATGCTTTGTAGCTTAAAGAATGACATAATCAGGCTGTATAGAATGCAACATGTTCATTAGCCTAACTTAAACATGCCTAACAAGATCTATACAGTATATTTTCATGGACAGCAAGAGTCTGCTTCGTTCATTGTTTTAAAAAGGCTACGTTGTTTGTTGCTGCTACCCACGTTATCTCCAGTGGTGACTGTTTAACTTACACAGATGCGCACACACAAGAATGAGCGCTCACACCACTACCCCCTAATGCTATGCCTCTTTATTTGATAACAATAAATTAAGAAATGTTTCCTATTCTGGGAAATGTTTAGTTTCTTTTTCTTTCGGCCGCGGTTCAATGATACCGTTTAATTGTGCCAGAAACTATCCGCGGACCAGGTTTCGCCTGGAGGAGGAGGCTAACCCTGCAGATCATAGACAGAGAACGCATAGGCCTACTGTATGCTTTGGGTAAAGAACACTTTGCATGTCCAGTGTACACGGAGAATGACAGTGTCTTGGAGCGGCCGCACCCCCCGCAACTCCACTTCCAATGTCACTGATTCCGACACGCCCGACACTTCCGCTTTTTATCTGGTGGTGGTCGAGTTGACCGGACATCTGAGGCTTCAGACGTTACCAATTTGTCATCCATCGCGTCTGGCCTCTGAAAAAACTTTTAAGGCTAGTCTGCCTGGGCCTGGCCATGTTTCAACCGCCTCACTCATTTGTTCGTTGTTTAACATGGACGTTTTAAGCCGCGTGCGCTTCCTATTTGAAATGCAGCATAGGCTGCGTGTTGTTTAATAGCTTACTTTTCAAACGGCAGAGCCTGTTCATTAAAAAACATAGCCAGAGGATGTATAATATAGGCGTACATATTAAGGCTTATTCTCAAATTCCGATTGCGTTAGGTGACGGGATTATTAGCCAATTTCAATCGGACAATTTGACCGGAGAGATTTAATTTTGTCGGACATATCATTTTTTTTCCGGCCAATGTCCGGTAATTACCGGACAACGGAAACACCGACACACACACATGCACAACATACCATGCTTCTGTACTGAGACTGATGAGAGGTGTGTGGAGAATTTACATGTTCAGATGCATTAGCTCCTTTCTGGGCACATCCCGCTCCGGCTGCACACACACACACACACACACACACTGACACTGACTGCTACCCAACAGTGAGGCTTCAGTGTGTTGTTTGTGTGTCAGAGTCACACACTACCCTTGTTATCCTCTCCACTAGAAAGAAAGGGGGAAATAAAAAAGTGGTCTGCTTGATATATGTCCTGCTTACATTGGTTGTAGTAGTGGGCCGTTGGTGGTTGGGTAGCATGGTGCGTGCGTGTGTGTGTGTGTGTGTGTGTGTGTCGATGTGCGTGCGTCGATGTGCGTGCGTGTGTGTGCATGTGTGTGCGTGCGTGCGCGCGTGCGTGCGTGTGTTCTGTCAGATGATAGCCAATTCAAGGACACGGGGTGAGCAGGAATGGGAAGGTGTTGAGGTAAACAGTGGGGCTGGAGGTGATTACAGCGATTGCACTCGCCCATTCTTTTGTCCCTACTGTGTGATGGTTCGTGTATTGGTGCGTGTGTGTGTGTGTGTGTGTGTGTGTGATAGAGAGAGAGAGAGAGAGAGAGAGAGAGAGTATGAGTGTAGTAGCCTTGGCTGTGTGGCTTTGAGGTTTTTGTGAGCTGGTGCTACTGCTCGTCCTCCTCCCTCAGGAACACTGTGTTCTCTCTCTCCGCGCGCTCCTTTCCCTCCCCTCTTTCTCGGACACTGCTGATGCGTTGCCAAGACCACTAATTGAAAGCCTTGGCAACCAGGTAGCAGCCAAGCCTGAGGAGAAGGATAAACAGAGTTACAAAAATGATCATAATAAATAAAATCACACATATCACTCAAGCTCCGCACTCTCTCACACACGTACATACACACACATAGGGACACACACACACACACACTCACACGCTCACACATACACAACCTTACCATCCCCCACCTCTGACAACCAGTTCCCTGGAAAAAAAACAGAGAGACTGAACACATACACAGACACACAGCTAACTTGAATATCACACACACACACACACACACACACACACACACACACACACACACACACACACACACACACACACACACACACACACACAGCTCATTTGTCTCCCTCTCTGTGGTGATTCGTGTCCCAGAGGTGCATGTGATGTAGAGGCCTGCAGATATAGACTCTACTGAAACTCCCTAGTGATGTTTGTGTGTGTGTGTGTGTGTGTGTGTGTGGAAAGCTGGAAGGGCAGGAGCAGTACAGCTGTGCGTGTGCGTGTGTGTGTGTGTGTGTGTGTGTGTGTGTGTGTGTGTGTGTGTGTGTGTGTGTGTGTGTGTGTGTGTGTGTGTATTGGGGTAGGGACGAGGGCTCCAGTAATAATTCATACTCACATTCCTTTTGTTTGCCCAGCAGCTTCACTTGTTTCTCTCAGGAGGCTTTCAGGGCTAGAGGTGGAACAAGCCCACCCCCCACTAACACACACACACACACACACACACACACACACACACACACACACACACACACACACACAGACATACACACACACACACATAAGCACACACACATAAGCGCACACACACACACACACACACACACACACACAGACACAAGTACTTGAGACAGTACAATCACACAATCCATTATTATACAGCATAG
>NC_063190.1:9717727-9722727 GCF_017589495.1 Alosa alosa
TCATCATGAATTTGCATGTGTTATGAAAAGTAGTGGCTCATTAAAACATACTTCAAAGAATGGCAGTTTGCTTATCCCATACAAAAATGTAATATATGACAATATATGTAAATCACATATATTATGTATGTCACTGTATGCCTCACACATATAAGTCACATATATACACATACATGTCAAATATATTTCAAAATATAGCAAAATTGGCCATTTTTATATATGTCACATATATTTTCCCAGATATACAAATATATGTCAGTTGCATATATGTTAATATATGATAAGTTATGTATTTGTATGCATACTAGGGATACCAATATATTGCAAATATATGTCTATGGACATATATTTGCACTCATATTAAAAAAGACTTTCAAGAATCTTCCCCAAATCTTGTCAAAGTCTTCTGTTGTAAGGATGGCTTAACACTACCCTTCACAAACTAAAGATCCATTTAAGCCTACTAACGTTCACGTTAGCCTGCATGGTTATTAGCAGCCACTTTAAATGTAGCCTAAGTTATAGCTAGGTTAGCTAACTTACTTACACCTGAAAATTCATTCAAACTAAAACTTATATTCATAACGACATTTCAGACAGGCTTGTTGTTGGATATGATGTTAACTATCATTCTAGATATTCCACATAATGGTAAAGTTAGTTAATGGAAAAGTTAACATTAATAGCTAACATCGCTAACGTTAGCAATATTAGCTCGCTAACGTTATCGATAGCTAATTCTAACACGATGGTTAGACTGTTAACAAACGGATTTGGTTAACATTACACACATTATAAAAACAATATTTTTCTAACTAATTCCCGTTTACTAAAGGCCTTCTTACCTTGGATATGATGACAGCAGAGTTTGCACAGCTTACAAAGTCAGATGCATGACAGGACAGAAAAGTGACGGTTGAAGTCACCGTGGTTGGTGTTCAAAAGTCAGTCAAGGGTGGGGGATGGGTATTGCTGTGTGCGCATGCGCATATCAAGATACTACAAGCATCCTTTATATTTAAAGTAGCTTTGGCCTCACATATTTTTGTATGCACATGGTGCAACGCAAACGCTCCACACAAAACATTGACACATAAGGCAAAAGATGCCGAGCAGCATAGTCGACACCATGCCTGTGACGCCAAGACATAAACACAATATATTCACACTAAGTTCTCCATTTGGAAAATAAGTAGGCTAATGGAATCTAGTGTATGGATATTTATGCCACCATATATGGAGACTACAAATATGTCTGCCACATATTCACACATAAAGTTCTCCATATATTTAGAAAATAAGTAGTGGAATCTAGAGTATGGATATGTATGCCACCATATATGGAGACTACAAGTCTGTCACATATTCACACATAAACTTCTCCATATATTTGGAAAACAAATAATTGGATCTAGTATATGAAGATATATAGCATCTTATATGGGAAATTAAAATATTTTGTATGCATGTATGGACACATAGCTTTGAATATATGTTTGACATAAATATTTGAATCGCATATATGTCCATATAAGTAAAATTATAAGTCCCTGTTATTTGACATATATGTTCATATATTGCCATATATCACATTTTTGTATGGGATTTTTAGAGCCAGTCAACGTCCATCAAGCCCACGCTTTTGTTTTATCTGATCAGACAAGACACAATATATTCTGTGGTTTGAGCTGAACTGTAGCTGAGCTGTAGAGTGTAACCTTATTATGACCCTCTTCTTCCTGGGCTGAGTTAAGCCCCCATAGATATTCTCTAAAGGTATTTACATCTGCTTCTTATATAACTTGAGTTAAGCCCATATCCTAATAACTTATTCTAGGACAGTGGCTAAGCCGCTCTCTTTTTTCCCCTAACTTCTGTTTGTGTGCATGTGTGCCAATCTGTGCTCTGTCTGTCTGTCTGTCCGTCCGTCAGTCAGTCAGTGTGTGTGTCTGCCCTATTCTTTATTTTCTTTCTATTCTGTTTTCTCTCTCTCCATCTCTCTCTCTCTCTCTCCTTCCATCCCCAGCTGCCTTAGTGTAATGTTTTGAGTGACAGAGCTTTCTTCACAGCTGGCTAATCGCGCTGCAGGTGGCGTCAGTTTGACGCATGTTCCACCAGCTTTTACCACCCACAAATGACACGGCTTTGATGTCGTCTGCGTGCCGACGACTCTTCTAGCTGTCACCGGGCCTTCGTTGCCAGGTGTCGCCCACGGCACAGTGACGGTGTAGCATCCCAGCCGTCGCAGGAGACGCCGCTGTCCCGCGTCAATGACTTCATTTTCAGTTGGGCGCATCTGTGGATGAGCGTTACCATGGCGTCCTCTCTCTCTCTCTCTCTCTCTTTCTCTCTCCCTCTCTCCCCCGCATCCATGTACCCGTGGAGCAGATACAGCTGCAGGATGTGCATCAGCGAACTCCATCAGACACACACACACTCACTCAAACACACTTGTTCACATTTGAACGTGAGTTCACATGGAGAGAGTGACAAATGGTAGCGGTGAATTTAATGACTTAACACCATTTGGTTTAGTTATTTATTTATCTGTCTGCCTGCGTGGAGGGAGGTTGTTTAAGATGCCATTAGCGGCACATTCCTGAGTGTTAAAACCTCCCCTGGTGCACCCTCCTATCACTCACAAGCTCTCTTAACACACACACACACACACACATACACATATTTACACAAACTCATACATAAGTGTGGTGTGGTGTGTAGTGTTTTTCTGTGAGTGTGAGTGTCACTTCCACTTGGTCAGAGGATGCCCAATCAGTGCAATTCATTCCTATTGCTCATCCACACTACAAGAGGCCCTGGATAAAGCCATTTGGACTGAACGCCTGATCTGCCCTGTGGTTTCACTCTGATGTGGTTTACAGTGGATGAGGGATATATCTAATACAGTGTTGCTTTTTCCTCTCTCTATCTCTCTATCCTCCTCTCTCTGTCTCTCTCTGTCTCTGTCTTTGTATCTCGCTGTGTGGTTGTCTCTGTGGGCTTTGACCCACCAAAGCTGCCAGGGCTCACTGACATTCACACACACACACACACACACACACACACACACACACACACACACACACACATTATTGGAATGATGTCATAGGTAACAGTCTCCAGTGGTGTCACTCAAGATAGCTTGTGAATGGATTCAGCTGCAACCCTACACCAGTGATGGGATAGGCATAAGCACTAGCATGTGTGAGTGAGTGTGTTCAAGTGTGCATGTGTCGATGTGTGGACAAGTGTGGATGAGGGTATGTCTGTGTGAAGGTGTATGTCTGTGTGTGTGCATTTGGATGTGTGTATGTGTGTGTGTGTGTGTGTGTGTGTGTGTGTGTGTGTTTATGTGTGTGTGTGTCAGTGTTTTTTATGCATATTTGAGAGATCTGTACAGCTCAATGAAAGGCCTGAAGCACTACCACACATTTTCCCATAAGGGCCATGCACAGTCTGACAGCTTGCTAAACAGCCAGGTTTTCAGGGTGGATTTGAGCTCTCTGGGAAAAGCATTATCTTCGCTCTCTCTTCATGTCTCCCTTGTTCTCTCCCTCACTCTCTCTCTCTTGCTCTCTCTCGCTCTCTCTCTCTCTCAGCCCCTTTCCATCTACCTCTTCCTCTCCCTTTCTCTCACCCTCTCCTCCCCTTTCTCTCTGTCAAGCGATTTCACTCTGCATTTTCACTGCGAGCTTGCCAGATTCTCTGAGCACAGTCTCACAGGAGAGCAGCTCCTGCTCAAATAATGAAGAATTGAGCTAATATATATTATCTATACATTATTTACCTTGGATAAATATATTATTCATCAAGCTTAACCTTGGTCTGTCTTACAAGGCGTCTTTGCCCGGCTCTGCAAATTTCTACATTATTCACTTTATACATTTATCATTATTCATTTGACAGTTGACTGATCCAGCATACTTTAGGGCCCTTCCAAAGGTTGATTCACATTTCCAATAGCTGTCTTATCAGGGTAGATCAGAGCCACATTTTAGATGAGATATGAACAGAAAGAATCTTCTCTCGTCTTCTCTTCTATTCTCTATTCTTCTCTTCCCTTCTTTTCTCTTCTCTTCCCTTTCCTCCCTACATCTCTTCTTCTCTCTTGTCCTCTTTTCTTATCTTGTACCTCTTCTCTTCTTCTTCTCCTCTCTTCTCCTTCTCCTTCTCCTCTCCTCTCCTCTGCTCTTCTCTCCTCTCTGGTTTAATGATGATGAATGTCCACACTATCAGCGGAAATGGCTCACTGACAACCCCCTTGGTTTTTTGGATGTGTGTGTGGAGTGTGTGTGGAGGGAGAGGTGGGGTGAAGCCGGTCGAAGGAACTGGGGGCACCACGGAGCACTGCTCACTTCTAATCTACAGGACTATTGATCATCCGCTGCTCCCTCGTGCCACCATCCATTCCCCCCAAAACCTGTGCATCAGCACCCCAATGCACACACACACACACACACACACACACACACACACACACACACACACACACACACACACACACACACACACACACACATCCCCCTCCTTGCTTGCTCCCTCTCTGGGTTCAAGCACACACAGCTGGGACCTGCATGCCTGCGTGGCGCCAGTCAAGCGTGGCCGCTTCATTTCTGCCCCCCCGCTCCGCTGGAAAACCAATTACAGGCCCCCTAAACAAATCACCTGATCGGACGAAATCATTAAGTATGGGAATAACACACACCCCTCCCAATACCCCAACTCCACATCATCAGCCCCCCCAACCCCCCCCCCTTCCCTCGCCACCCTGACAGGGTCTTGCAGGTTACGCAGAAGCGGAGGGGTGTTGGGAACAGCTGGATTGGCCCAATGTGATTGGACTACTAGCTGCTCGAACCTGGATGTGACACCATGGGGGGTTATCATGCTGATTGCCTTTGCCTTGAATGGGCTGGGATATAGAGTCTCACTCACTGTGCACTGACAGGGACGGTACCTGCATTGTGTCCGTGTGTGTGTGTGTGTTTTGGTCACACATA
>NC_063190.1:9727727-9735227 GCF_017589495.1 Alosa alosa
TTCGGGGTTAATTTAGAAACAGACTTTAGCTCATGAAGAGCTTGTGAGAGCATGGATGCGATTTTCTGAGACTTATCCACCATGTACAGTCTAACCAAAGAAATGCACTGCATGTCATTGACATGGAAAAAAACTGATCTGCTTTCTGGTCTGGTCTCACAGTGTCGTGCCTGAAAAAACTGATCTGCTTACTGTAGTGTGGAGGGTCTCACAGTGTCATCTGAAGGTGTGATTCTCCGAATGGGTAGAATGTAAAGGACTTTCCAGTTCTAAACTAGACTGCACTGCAACTAAACAGCTTCTCGTGAGTCATGGCAGAGCAGCTACCCAGCCTTGGGTAAAGGTTGGGGGCGTGGCAGATCAGCTACCCAGCCTTGGGTAAAGGTTGTGGGCGTGGCAGAGCAGCTACCCAGCCTTGGGTAAAGGTTGTGGGCGTGGCAGAGCAGCTACCCAGCCTTGGGTAAGGGTTGGGGGCGTGGCTGAAGCTTGGAGCTTGACAGTGCAAATGGGTGATAATGAAAGGCTTGGCTTGTGTGGTTGATGAGGTGTATTGCAAGCATATGTGTGTGTGTGTGTGTGTGTGTGTGTGTGTGTGTGTGTGTGTGTGTGTGTGTGTATGTATGTGTGTTGACTCATGGTGCTGGGATGCTGAGGGGCGTGTATACAATGGAGGTGCTTAGCT
Source organism: Alosa alosa (assembly GCF_017589495.1). NCBI lineage: Eukaryota > Metazoa > Chordata > Actinopteri > Clupeiformes > Clupeidae > Alosa > Alosa alosa. Next base: position 9,728,410 of record NC_063190.1, read on the forward strand.
CACCTTCTCAGATGTGTGGGATTTCCGTCCTGGTGTTAGTCCAACAGTCAAGTGTATGGAAGGGCAAGGGAAAGAGGCCCTCTCAGGCCTATCACTTTGGGTTCTGTGTGGGTGGGGGGAGGTGTCTCTGCATTGTATATATGACTCTGTTTCAGGATGTTTGTGCGTAGGTTTGTTTCAGTGTCTGTATACTATAGAGTCATTAGTGTGTTTGTGTGTGTTAGTGTAAGTGCACGTATGGAAGATTCCAGAAGTGCACAACTTGGAATTCTGAGTCTCTTAAAATCTGTGGGGTAGATACAAGATTGCTTAAGAGTTGTGGAAGAGACCTGTGTGTGTGTGTGTGTGTGTGTGTGTGTGTGTGTGTGTGTGTCTGGAAGGATGCTGGAAAAGTACAACTTGGACTCAGTGTAAATATCCTGTGGGGATGCAGAGGTAATGTGTGTTGTTCTGTAGGAGTTGAGGAAGGGGAGATTAAGAGAAGGAGATGGGGAGGGAGGAGAGGGAGAGAGAACGGAAGGCAGGTGTGCCTGACCACAAATATCATACATTTCTTTCCATCACACACACACACACACACACACACACACACACACACACACACACACACACACACACACACACACACACACACACACACACACTTTCCTGGAATCGTGTCACTTCAGAACAGGGGGTTTTCTCCAGTGTATTCTGGTTGGCCTTTGGAATGCTTAAAGAGGGACTTGTATACTTTGTGGGCTGCGGTCGATATCCAGGCTAGTTATATTTCAACTTGTTACTTCGCTGTTAAAGAATGGCTTTCACAAAAGCCATAAATCTCCCGCAGACAGCTGTGGTCAGGCCTCACTCCTTTGAAATCTACTGTAATAATGATTTGAAAAACTCTCACAAGCAGGCACAAGCTATGTGTAAGTGTACAGGTATGTCTTTTCTTCTTCCAATCAAATCACAGATATAAAAAAAAAGAAATGCTCCTTTTTTAATGAGTTATCTCACGCATCGCGTGGAATTAAATCCCCATTTCATTTCTGAGGAGATTTAACGCCTTCACCATCCCAAGAAATCCTCTCTTGCCGTAATGGTTTAATCATTTACAGAAGAGAGTGGCTGAAACAACAACTCCCAAAAGTTTTTCAAATCAGCAATTAGCTTGTGTGCACAAGCTCCAACCACAGGCAGTGAGTGGCACCGCGCACAGGGTTGGGGTGAGGTGGGGTGGGGTGGGGTGGGGTGGGGTGAGCTGATGGCGTAATTGCCCCGACTGTCTGTTAGCGGGGGATTAGCGAGGCTAAGCTATCCGAGTCAGATTGCTGCTGTGGGGCGAGTTGTGGAGGTGGGTTCGGGCGTGGAGGTGTGTGTGTGTGTGTGTGTGTGTGTGAATATGTAAGTGTAGGCATGTGGAAGTGCATGTGTGTGTGTGTGTGTGTGTGTGTGTGAGAGAGAGAGAGAGAGAGAGAGAGAGAGAGAGAGAGAGAGAGAGAGAGAGAGAAAGAAAGAGAGTGAGGTCTGTAGGCGGCGATGAGCGACACCGGAGACAGAAGGGCAGAAGCTTTATTCAAATCCCAGGTCTCCCTCTCGTCTCCGGCAGGCAGGTAATTGAGGTTATGGTTGAGAGTGTGCTACAGACAGAGGACCTGGGTGGGATGAAGTGCGTGTTAACAGAAAGAGTGACATTACTCTCTCTGACCTCCTGATATTTCTTAACTGAGATGCAGGGATTCACTTGAGAAGAAAAGGTCATCAAGTTTGAGAGCTTTTAAGGTGTTTCTGATTATCTCTCTCTCTCTCTCTCTCTATCTATCTATCTCTCTCTCTCATCCATCCTCTCTTTAAATGATTCTCTCTTTCTCTCCCCCTTGCTTTCTCTTCACTCACCCTGTCTCTGTCTGTCTTACTGACTGAATGTCTTTCTTGATACACAAGTATAACCAGTAGTAAATGAGTGCTCTCTCTCTCTCTCTCTCTGTCTCTCTCTATCTATCCTTCTCTTTCTCTTATCTTGAACATTCTTAGTCTTCCCACTATCTATGTCTGGCTGTGGCTCTGTGTCAACGGTGTGAAGATCAGGGGTTGTGTGCTGAACCCACCCCTCTATCATGCCAGCCCTTTGACCAGCAGCTTCAAACAGAATACACTATCAGACACCAGACCAGGAACATCCAATATCAATTTTTCATGTAGTCCAAATTCTCAACACTTTTTTTCCTTCACACTGAATATGTATCTGCTTTTCCCTCTCTGCCCCCTCTTTATCTCTCTCTCTCTCTCTCTCTCTCTCTCTCTCTCTCTCTCTTTGACATCCATTCCTCTCACACTTTCCCTGTCTCTCTCCGTCACCCTCACCCCCCTCCCCAGCTCCAGTCAGTCTAACTTACACAGGCCTCTGAAAGGGTTATTACCCTGTAGGCCCTGTTTCTTTAATGCAAGCTTGCTCTACCATAATCAATTTAGAGAGAGAGAGATAGATGGAGAGAGGGAGAGAGTGAGAGAAGGTGTGAAATTATTCATCAAGTCTTCAGGAGAGGGTGAGAGAGAAAAAGAGGCTCATGGAGAAATAGAGAAATCGGGGGGAAGGTAGCAGGGTGTGCTTGTGTGTGTGCTTGTGTGTGTGTGTGTGTGTGTGTGTGTGTGTGTGTGTGTGTGTGTGTGTGTGTGTGTGGGGGGGGTAGGATCTACCACCCAGAATACCAAAATTAGAGAGATGAATTTTCAAACAGAAAAGGAATGCCAGAGCAGTGCTCCATAGCCTGCAACCCAGTCTCACTCCCAGCAGAGGTGACAGCACCACAAGCCTGTTTTCATGCTGTGACAGCGGAAGAATGGAAGACATAAGCAGCAATTTATTCAAATCTTTTGTAGCAGGTTGGACTGGCAGAACCCTGGGAATGAAGAAGAAGAGGAAGAAGAAGAAGAAGGAGGAGGAGGAGGAGTCCTATCTGCCTACTATTTCAACATATTTTCCCCCTTTTCAAAACCCCCTTTTCCAATTCCACCTGTAATTGGTTTCAGTGCAGGCTGTCTTGCGCGGCGCTATTGTTGTTGTTGGCCGAGGCGGAACGGCCGACCACAGCCTCAGCAGAGGGGCCTCCGGTCCCCGACTCCACTTAGTTGTGTTTGATAGAGCCAGGGTCTGGGTGAGACCTCCCGAGACCTGCGCACAAAGGCAGGCCAACAGAAGTCAGACAGACAGAGAGAGGGAGAGAGAGAGGGAGAGGGAGAGAGAGAAAGAGAGAGAGAGAGGGGGGCGGTTGGAGGGAGAGAGAGAGAGAGCGTCGAAGGAGTAAAACTTTCAATAATATGAAACATCTGTAGTGTGTGGATATGGGTGTGTGGGTACATGTGCATTTCAAAAAAGGCCGTTTCAGTCTGATTGTTGGTCTCAGTCTCCTGCTGTTCCTTATCAGATGTACACACACAAAATGAGCTGGCATGTACAGAGAGAGGTTGATGTAGTGAATAAGAGAGTAGAAGGTGAATGTTATCCAGGATGGGGCAAAAGCTCTGCTTTCTATTTCTCTGTCATAGCCAGTCTGAAGAGAACTGTGGCATTAAGGGGACACCATTGATCTTAACAAGACAATTCTAGATATGCAATACATGCAGTATTACGTAGTAAACAGTAACAGCAGTGTGGAACTAATCATTACAATACAATGTCATAAAATAGGCCATCAAATCCAGTGTTCCTCTGATACTGTACTAATATTCCTCCATATGGCTGTCTTAGTGCAGACTTTTACTGACACACTCAGCACCTGTGATTCATGCATTCGCTTCCTCTCTCACACTTATCCTGTCATCTCAGTCATCACTCACACTCTCTGCTCCATCTTGTATTTCACTTCCAGAAGGCTCTCCCGCTCTGACACCTCTTCTCTTTTCTTCTCTTTTCTTCTCTTTTCTTCTCTTTCTTTTTTTTTCTTCTCTTTCTTTTTTTTATTTGCAGTATGAAAGTGTGTAGCTGTTCCTCTCCCAGCCTAGAGTATTGGATGGTGATATCAGGCCAAGCAGTCGCTTTGCTTGGCCTGATATCCCAAGTGACCCCACACACACACACACACACTGCTTTATGGGAGTACACTGTGGTGCTGGGGGGGGCCCTGATGTTCTCCTGTGTGAGGATCGGTCTGCTTATTGAAACCTTCTCCTCCTCCTCCTTCTCCTCCTCCTCCTTCTTCTCCTCCTCCTCCTTCTTCTCCTCCTCCTTCTTCTCCTCCTCTTCCTCCTCTGCTCTGCCTCATCACTCCCACACTCCTCCACCGGCAGCACATCAATTATGAGGAGCTGCCGCGGCAACAGCAGCAGAAACTGGTAGAGTAATGAGACTTTGCACAACTTATGATATGATCCTGTACGCTACACGTGTAGTCCTGAAGCTAGCTGCACTTACTGTACTCTCTAACAGGAGCTGTACTGTGGTCCAGCAAGACCTTGATTGATTGTCCCCCCCCCCCCTCGACAGCATGGGCATCCCATGTGAGTGTGGAGGGAAAGATAGAGTGAAGTGAGAAATGAGGAAAGAGAAAGAGAACTCTTGTCCTCTCTTCCCCCATCTCTTCCCCCTCTCCTCCACACTGCTGACTGGTGCAAGGCCTTTCTCTGCCAGTCTCATGGAGCCCAACAATGAAACAGAATACAGGCGCGAGCCCAGAATGTCATAATCAGTTTGGAACTCTAATAAAATCTGCTGTGTGTGTGTGCGTGTGCGTGTGCGTGTGTGTGTGAGTGAGTGAGTGAGTGTGATTGTGATTTTTTTTTCGTGTGTGATTTTCTGTGTGTGTGTGTGTTTGTGTTTGTGTTTGTGTTTGTGTGACTATGTGTGTGAGTGAGTGTGAGTGTGATTTTCTGTGCGTGTGTGATTTTCTGTGTGTGTGTGTGTTATCAACAGAAAACAGACTGTGCATAACAAGAACACCTGTGGTTTATTTATTTGTTTGTTTGCTTCCTCATTTTTATCAGATGATTTCACTCGTGTCATTGTCTTGTTTATGTCTCCCTTCTGTTGTTGCCCCCGCCCCCTCGCTCCCTCCTCCACAGCACTAGCGTTATCAGTGGGATTAAAGTGTGTCCAGTTTTATCGGGGCTGGGAATTGGAGGAGCTGCAGCCCTGGCTGATCTTGACTCCACTTTAAAAGGGAACGAGTCCCAGGCGCTTGGCCTCTGATGGGCCAGAAGATTGCATTGTCCCCAGGAAGGGAATGTGAGTTATGCAGCTAGCGGAGGAAGATAATCCATTAGCTACATGAAGACGTTCAGAGAGAGTACAGAGAGTGTGGGGGGGGAGCGCAAGTAATGTGTGCTTTTCAATTGTTAGAGTTATGGTTCTGGCACAGGAAGACATGGAGATTCACACACACACACACACACACACACACACACACACACACACACACACACACACACACACACACACACACACACACACATATACACACACACACACACACACACACACACACACACACACACACTGAATGGAAGTCGAACATGTGTGACATTAAAATTTGACATCCCTCCCCCTGACCTTTGCGTGTCTCCTTAGAGACCGAGCGGAGCGGTGACTCCGAGCCTGCCGATAGGCCAACACAATGGCTGCCCATATTTCAGTGGCCTCCTGTGCGAGCCGATGCTGCCTGATGGATGATTTATAGTGTCAAAAGCAGCGTGTTTATACCTCCGCATGACAAGCAGCTCTTTGTCTTTCATCGTCTGCGGCCTCGCCTGTGCCCGGCTGAAAGAGAGGAGGAGAAATAGACAAGCGTCTTATCTGGACGCGGAATTGATTGTGTTGCAGCTTGACCTTATCAACTGGCCGCTTGCCTCCTCCTTTTAAATTGGCCTTTTTATATATGGGTGGGTGGTCAGGCATTATGTTGGTGAGGTGGAAGGCGTGTTTGGCTTTTGGACAGGAATGGGCAAAGTGAGTGGTTGAGGAGGAGGAGGGGGGGGGGGGGGGTGGAAATAGATGGAGAGGGTGGATGGGGGTTGGCAGAGGTTGCACTGGATTAGATGAGCTGAGACGATGGTCAGTCCAGAGAGCCTCTGGTATGCGCTGATGTGTGTGACTCACAATCACAGCTGGACAAACAATGCTGTCAGGGTGCATGAGGATTTAGCTTCTCTCCCCCTTTGACTTTGGCTTTCTTTTTTCTTTTCTCTGTCTTGGACATGGACATGTTCGTCTCTGTCTTTTTTTTCCCAGCAAAGCATCAGGATCTGTTCCTGTTCATCCCTGCCTGCCTCTGCTGTTTTGGATGTTCATCTCATTTTCTCTCTCATTACATACGCTCGACCTGGGGAGATGCACTGAATCAATGTATTGAATCAGCATCACACTGGAAACCGATCGCCACGGAAACAGATACATACTTCCCGTCTCTCCTCCTCTGCAGCCTCTGCAGCGATCACACACGGCACGCTTCATTTGTGTTCCAATTCAAATTCAGATTGCTTTATTGCCATGATTTAAAACTAACGGTTGTTGCCAACAATGACATAAAAGAATCACAGTAGTGGCAAAAAACCTGTTTTAGAAAACAATCTTATACACACACACACTCTTACACACTCTTTCTCCTCCTTTCCCTCTCTCTCTCACATTACTGTTTGTCTCCTCCATTGTTCATTCTCTCAGTCTTGTTCCTCATTTCCTTCTCACACATTTATCCCTCCAGCTGTGTTTCTCTCTCTCTTTCTCTCTTTCTCTCTTTTTCCTCGCTGCCTCCATTTCCCCATCACCTTTTGTATCCAGCACTGCAGGTCTCTCTCTCTCTCTCTCTCTCTCTCTCTCTCTCTCTCTCTCTCTCCACCATTTT
>NC_063190.1:9745227-9747727 GCF_017589495.1 Alosa alosa
TGTGTTTGTGTGTGATATGTGTACTGCATGTGTGTGTATATGTTGCTAGTTGTGTATTTGTATGGAGGTGTGTGTGTGTGTGTGTGTGTGTGCGTGTGAATGTGTGTGTGTGTGAATGTGTGTGTGTGTGTGTGTGTGTGTGTGTGTGTGTGTGTGTGTGTGTGTGTGTGTGTGTGTGTGTGTCCATGTGTCCATGCAGAGTGCACGAGTCATTGTAGCATCATCTGAGGTTCTCTGCGGCTGCCCACCATGTGTTCACCCTCTGGTCACTCTGGTCTCCCTGACATGCTGAGTTAGGGGGAAGTTCTTACAGCACGTAAGAACCCCATTCTTTTCCTAATGTATCAGGATCTTGTTGGCTCATATGGGTAGGTGGTTGAGCTACAACGTGTGTGTGTGTGTGTGTGTGTGTGTGTGTGTGTGTGTGTGTGTGTGTGTGTGTGTGTGTGTGTGTGTGTGTGTGTGTGTGTGTGTGTGTGTGTGTGTGTGTGTGTGTGTGTGTGTGTGTTTGTGTCAGAGAGTTTGTGTGAAGAGTAAGCAGCTGTATTTCCTAAAGCAATGAACCCTGGAGAGCCCAGCTCCATCTTGTAGAGAGGATTACGCTGCTACGCTGCAGAGGTAGAGCAAGACCTTGGGGGTGTACAGAGGAAGCCTTAGACAGGCATACAAAGCATGGTCATTGGAGATCCATTCAGATGGACTGCTTAATGCAAACTAGAGCCATGGATATACTCTGTATGCAGTATGAGGACATGTATATGTTTTTCAGAGAGAAAGAAAGAGAGAGAAATAGCCATACACCCTCTGGTGTGTGTGTGTGTGCAGTGAGTAGTATTGCAGTGTCTTCTAGGCATTTAAAGGAAATCCACTAGTCTGTCAATACTTTCAGCTCTCTTGTGGTTCGGACTCTCTTCACTGAATGAGAGGCCAAATCGTTACATGCCTCTAACCAGCGGTGGGCGTTCGGTGTTTGGGAGTGGACGGACCAGGGATTAGCAGTGTGGGCTTCATGTGGGTACATGTTTTACAGAACCCGTGTTCATTAGCCACTAATGAAGATATTAGTGCACAGAGAAGGTCCTCATATCAGTTGACTTCTTTGCTTAATTAGTAATATCAGAGTATAGGGGAAAATGTTCTCATGGATATGTAAACACACACACACACACACACACACACATACAGTTACAATCCAAGAACCTCAAGGATAAGTTTCTCCCACCTTCGCATTGGTTTAATGGAACATCATCTTGCTGTGCAAGCAGTTCCTGGTTGGCGGTTGAGGCTGGTCGGTAAGAGCGTGGGCTCGGCCGGTGTTCCTGTCCCGGCGGTGTGGCTTCTACATGATGACTGACGTGCCGGGGAACGCCATGCGGAAGCCGTTTGACACAGGCCCGATGAAGAAAGCACATGTGACTGTGGAAAAACAGCATACTCCTGAGTTCCACATTAATGTGGACCCTACGTCTGTGTGGAGCAGTGTGTTGTGTTCTAGAGGCCCTGGTCAGAAATGATATATAATGCTAGCCGGAGCGGAGAGAAACAGCTTTAGGTTTTATTGCAAATGTCCACAGCACTTTCTTCACCTCTTTTTCCTCCTCTTTCTCTCCTTCACGCACATTTGGTTTTTCTTTATACACCGTGTCTGGGTTATGTCATAAAAATGAAGTGGTGGAGCTGTAAAGAGAATGGCATGCTTGGGTGTGTGTGTTTATGTGTGTGTGTGTGTGTGTGTGTGTGTGTGTGTGTGTGTGTGTGTGTGTGTGTGTGTGTGTGTGTGTGTGTGTGTGTTTGTGTGTGTGTGTGTGTGTGTGTGTGTGTGTGTGTGTGTGTGTGTGTGTGTGTGTGTGTGTGTGTGTGGGGAGAGAGACTATGTGAGAAAGAGTGTATATGTATTTTTACTTTCTGCTCTCTTTATTTTCCACTGGCCCTGATTGTGATGTGAGTGTATATTTGTAGAGCTGGGGACTCTCAGCGGCTGTGTGTGTGTGTGTGTGTGTGTGTGTGTGTGTGTGTGTGTGTGTGTAGGTGTGTGTGTGTGTGTGTGTGTGTGTGTGTGTGTAGGTGTGTGTGTGAAAAGAGAGGGAGAGGGATGAGTGTGTAATGGAGTGCTGTTGAAGTGGCTGTTTGTTTGACCTGAGCATCCAGCATGGCTGGCCTGGGCTGGCCCTGCAGCTAATGCGCTCTCTTTCTCTCTCTCCATCCAGCCACACAGAGAGAAAGAGAGGGAGGGTGGAAGGCAGAGAGGGAGATAGATGGAGAGAAAAAAGGGAGGGAGGGAGGGAGGGAGAGAGAGAGAGGGAGGAAGGGAGGGAGTTGGGAGGAGGTGTAGGCAGGGGAGATGGGGGGGAAGTGGAGCATAGAGGTGTGTGTGGGATGGCTGGGGGTGCTGCTGTAAGAGTCCCTGCTGGAGTTGAGAGTGGAGTGTTTGGTGACACAGTGTTTGGTGATTTGACTTTTTTCTCTGTTTCTGTTTGTCTGTCTCTGTGTCTGTTTATCT
>NC_063190.1:9752727-9762727 GCF_017589495.1 Alosa alosa
CCATGTCACTCCATCTCTCTCTGGTGATGACATTTCCTTTCCTGCCTTTTCTTCCTGCAGCATGTTTCTTTGGTCATGTGGAACACGCGGCTTAATGTCACGTCAACTCTGAGCCAAATGATTACACGGGTACAAGTGAACTCATGGAGTTTGCAAAAATGACATGTCACTGTGTGTGTCAGCTCAGGGATTTTGGGAGCGGACTTTACCTCCCTTTCCCTCTCTCCCTCTCTTCCTTCATGCCCCCCCCTCTTTCTATCCACTCACCCTTTCTTCTCTCCTTCCTCCCCTCTCTCTCTCTCCTTCTCTCTCTCTCTCCCTCTCTCCTTCTCTCTTTCTCTTGCTCCTCTCCCACTCCTTCTCCTCCTGATTTTTGCCGTGCGACCGGAAACAGGGCTCAGTGATTTGGAAATGCTGACAGTTGTTTCTATGGGCTGGAAAATGATGCAGCTGTCCGTCCGTCCGGCCAGCAGTCCGCGCCGGGGCCCCGCGGTCACACTCCACTCTGGCTTTGTGCTTCCCCAGAGACCAAACCCTAGCCAGATCAGGCCCACCTCTGTGCCAAATGTGCACATCAGTGATGCCCTCAAATTTGGCAAACAGTGGTGAACGTTCGTGGCGAATATGTTTTCTGAACTTCTGAGCTGAATTTGAATGATTTTGTGAAAACATTCCATTTTAACTAGGGTCTGAAAACAGAATGATTTTAATTTTGGTTCGCTCTGAGAAAAAACCCTTATTTTTTCGTTCCCATTCCAGTGGTCCAAGGTCTCTCCTCTAAATGGTAACCGGTTAGAACATTATAGAAGAACAGTTAAGAACGTTCCTTTAAAAATGACCTTGCCTTTAGAAATTGATTTATGGCTGGTGGCAAATTATTAGGCTTTTTTCTGCCCAACAGCCTTTAACCTTAAATCAAAGCACAATAGATATCAAGGCTAACTGTGAAAAACACTGTGCCTGAATTCAGGTGTGGTACGAGATTTGAAAGTAGGCAATTATATTGTATAATATTGGATCTTCAAAAATGTCTGATAGCCTAACTTCAGCCACAGACTATGTCCTTGCATTAAGCCCTGCAATAGCCTAACCTCTACGTGCGATAAATATTGTTAATAACTAATTATTAATTGGTTTTGTTACCATTTAAGGTTACATTCATCCAAAAATGTTATTTGTTTCCGTTTTTCATTTTCGTTGATTTCATCCCTGATTGAACAGCAGCCCTTCATCCAACTCCACTGGATGTGTGCCGTAGAACTTCCTCTTAAAACTGTTTGCCAGTGTTGTCCAATGTTCGGAAATGTCCACTGAGAACTCATGGCAAACACAAAACTGTTCACAAACGTTCGCAAATGCTTTTGAATTTGAATGCACCTCGGGCTCAACTGCCCTCTGCATCTGAATGCCTTTCCCCATTGGGTGTGCTTGCTTTTGAATGGCCTTTGGGGGAGCTTGTACTCTTCTCCCTGACCGCTGTGGTGATATGTTCTCCAGCCCTCTCCTCGGCTAGTGCAGCTGCAGGGGTGATGGGGGTCCACTGGCCTGTCCTTCCCAACCCCCATTAAAGTCAACCAGCGTCAATGCAGAGATGGATTCGGCCCTAATTTGACATTTCACCATCTGGGTTTAATATCCTGAAGGGGTAAAATGGGTATGCGTACTGTATGCATGGGCAGTATAGATGTGTCTGTCTCTGTGTGTATGTGTGTGTGTGTGTGTGTGTGTGTGTGTGTGTGTGTGTGTGTGTGTGTGTGTGTGTGTGTGTGTGTGTGTGTGCACAGAAATGTACAGAGAGAGAGACTGAAGCAGTCCTAACTTGATGACAAGAGAGCAACACGGTCAGTTCATGTCAAATCTCATTTTAACTCAATCATACGGAACAAATATAGATGTTTGTGAGGGGTGTGCGTGAGTATGTATATGCATGTGTACTGTACATGCCTGCGTGTGTATTTTTTGTGGGCTGCTGTTAGATTTCAGAAAAACCACTGGGGCAACAATCATCCATTCACCGGACCATTTTACATAACCCGATCTTAACCCGCACGGCACACTCGGCTATTTGTCCAGCTGTGTGGATAAAACAGACCCGCCGTCTACACCCAGCCAACTGCGGTCCCTCCTGACTGGGAGCCAGCATGGGGTGTGATTTTGGGCAGGCGTGCAGCCAGGCGTGCTGAGCGAGGCACAGCAAGGGTGGGCAATGAGGGTCTGATCATCCAGCTGGGGGGAGACTGGAGGTGTGGGGGTGGGAGACCGAGGGTGAAGTGGACTCGCTCCTGGGTTCTGCACTCGCTCCTGTTTTAGAGGAAGATTCCGCCCGTAATGGACAGAAGACGATCCTCCTTTTCCTGTTTGGATTTCTGCGAAGCTGTTGTGAAAGGGCAATGCAAGGGTGATCAGTGACGGTCAGTGGGAGGGAGAGATAGAGAGACATTCCACACACTTGAGCTAACATATTGCATATACAGTATTTCATAATGTCACGCTTTAAAGACCAGCTGAATAGGTGTTAATAAAAACAGCCTGGCACACTCAGATTAGCAGCCACATGCAACCTGGAGAACATTTGGACAGCAGTGTCTTTGTTGTCTCCAAAATGTTGGTCCATTTTGTTTTCCACAGAAAGCATAAACGATCATGCAAAATACTCTCTTTATTCCCTGGAATCTCTCTGCAATTTGCTATGTGGATTACTTGTTTGCATACAGTGCTGCTCTGCATTGTCTTCCTGCTGCAGGCACTGGGCTTTGTGTGTCCTCATTTCAATAAGGGTGCCCGCTGGCTAATGCTTTCTCTTTCTGCTGCTGGGTGATCAGTGGTGAGGGAAGGAAATAGCACAGATTTAAACCTGTCTGCTGCACTGCTGGAGAGGAGGAGTAGGGGGCGACGGAAAACTAAGATAAATTACTGAGGTAGCGTGGGTGATTGGGACACACACACACACACACACACAAAAATGCACACACATGCACATAGGCATAGACAGTCATACATATATGCGTAACACACACCCACACACATATGGAACCGACTTCTCACCATGCAGCAAAATTCCCTGTTGACAAACAGGCTTCTCATGTATGCAGCACGTATGATATGTAATTGAATGCAAGGGAAGGTAATGCAATTTAATGTTGTGTAATGTAATGTGGTCCAGGGGAAAGACATTGCATAGAGAGAAAAGAGAGAGAGAGAGGGAACAGAGAAGGAGAGGTAGAGAGAAGAAATTGATGACTGGCCCTACTCCCCTGGGAAAGAAAGAAGGCTGTGCCTGCATTCACACAATTGGAGAATAAGATTATTGACTGTTCACTTCACTGATTAAATGGAAAGAGCCGGGGATGAAATGAGATTTTTTCATCAGTGTCACCACTCCAGTGTCTGCTGAGGTGCCTTGACCCCCTCGATACCAGCCACCATGGGATTTTGGAATGTCATTTTATAATTAAATGTAAATAAAGGTAATTATTCACTTTTCAGTCCCTTTGCCGAGTAATTGTCTTCTTTTTTTCTCATTAAGTGGACTGAAATTGAAAGGGCTTTAGATTCTGAAAATGTCTCGCATAAAGTGCTGTTAATCTCTTAGCATAGGCGGACAGAGCTTTTATTACTGAATAATATCTTTCCCTCGCTATCTGTGCCTGACTACGGAATGCTCGCTTAATTGGGCTGCTTTCTGTAAGGTCTTGCCTCCCACTATCACACTCTCTCTCTCTCTCTCTATCTCTCTCTTCCTTTCTTCTCCCTTGTCTTTTGACTCGTACTCAAAGAAGCACGTCTCTCTGTGGATCAGGAGTATGCGTGCTGCAGATGGCTGTCATCTCTGCCTGACAAACTCCCGTCCTCTTTAGACTAAATAAAACATCGCTCTCCAGCTTTCCCATCTCAAAACACACACACACACACATACACACACACACCTCCAAAGTCTGTTTTTCTCTCCACTGTGTCTCACAATTGCCATGCATCACCATGCACCGGCTAGCCACATCCTCCCTGCTAATGGTCGTTTAACAGCGTTTGAAGTTGTGTTGCAGCGGCTAGTTTTAATAGCCTCCACTAAGCCATCTCTCTCCTTATCTGGTGTTTGCTGCTTTAATGGGCAAACAGTGGTGGGGGAAAACGTTACCGAAGTGCCGCGGTTTTTGTTTGGTTTTTGTTTGAGCGTCTCCTTCGCTGACACATCAAACAGAAAATAAGTTAGCGGGGGAATGCTAAACGAAGTGATTGTAATGCAAATGTTTACCTGGGCTGGCATGTCAGGGGACTGCAGCATTCGTGACAGGTGAGGAAGATGATGATGAGGAGGAGGAGTAGGAGGAGGAAGAGGAGGAGAGCAGAGGAATGAAAGAGTGGCCTAATCAGACAGAGAGGTTTTTGGGGCTCCCCAGGGGTCATACATGGGGAAGGGAGGGGCACCCAGGGGTCACTCAGCATCTCTCTCCTCCCCAAAAACTGACAGTCTCCATCAGCCCAGTAGCGAGGCCTGCTGATCCAGAGCCCATTGGAGCATCTCTCTGCTGTCCTCTCTCTTTTCCTCCTCTCCTTCATCTCATCCCATCTCTCCTCCTCTCCTCCTTTCCCATCAACCTCTCTCTAGGATTTGTCCTCTGCTTTTCCTCTTGATCTGTCTCCGTCTATTTCTCTATTTTCTCTTTTGTGGCTTCTGTTCTTTTTCATCTTTCTGTTCCTCTCTTTCTTTCTCTCTTCCCCCGTATCTCTTTGATCCCCCCCTTTACTCATTCTTTGTTTCTCATTTGATCTTGAAAAAAAAGTTTGAAGATGAGCACATGCTGTCTTGTCGAGCTGATGCTTCTACTGTGACCTCATCTAACTAATGCGGCAGAATTACTCTGGTGACCTTGTGTGCTGTTTGTGTTCTTCAGTGCGCTAACCGGAACCTCGTCTGTTTTTTCTGTAGTTCTGCGAGACGACTTCAGGCAGAACCCAGCAGACGCGGTGGTGGCGGCGGGAGAGCCGGTGCTGTTCGAGTGCCAGCCTCCACGCGGACATCCAGAGCCCACCATCTCCTGGAAGAAAGATGGCGTCAACATAGACGACAGGGATGACCGCATCACGGTGAGAACAGTGCAGCCAAAGATCTGACCGTAGTTAAGCATTTCTTTGTTTTCTGTATGTTTTTCCATTTTTTAATTTATTGACTTTATTTTCTTTACTTTTTTGTTTGTTTTTAAAATTGTTAGCATTGAATCACCAAAAGTCTGCTAAATGCTTGGACATCATAGATGGGGGTTCTATGTCTTGTCCATGTAGCCTCTTAAGGTTTAATTCCCGGGATTGATGTCCCTTTATTTATTTATTTGCACTGTACTGATTCCAGTAAAGGAAAACTACTGTGCATTGTCTAAGCTAGGCTTTCCAATCAGAGTCTTATTCTATCAAGAATGATGCACTGTCACACTCTTTGAAATGCAGTTTGTGTGTGTGTGTGTGTGTGTGTGTGTGTGCATGTTTGTGTGTCCGTTTGTTTTTCCGTAAATAGCCATTAGTCAGTTGCTCCTTTCTTAACGACTGTGTGCTAATCAATCTGTGTGTGTGTGTGTGCGTGTCCTTGTGTGTGTGTGTCTTTGTGTGTATATGTATGTGAATGAAGTCATCACAGGGGGGTTTGGACACTGCTGCCTGACCTTGATATATGATCAGTAGTCTCATGCGCACACACACACACACACACACACACACACACACACACACACACACACAGTGGAGAAGCATCCACCCCTTCTGACAGGGTGAAAATACAAAAGGGCAGGATGTGAAAGAGCAAAAGAGGGATAGAAGAAGACAGAAATAGGAGGAGAAGAGATTGCGATGAAGGGATAGAGGGGGATGAGGGGATGAGTGTGATTGTGGGATGGAGGGAGGGAGGTAAAGTGTGCAGATGGAAATAGAGAAGCAGGGCCTCTGGGGTTGTCTTATCGAGCGAGAGGCAAGCAAGCTGCCAATTAGTGGCTTTTAATTAAGAGCAAGGCAGCAGTAGTGTGGGGGAAGTTTGAGTTGTGTTTGTGTGTGTGTGTGTGTGTGTGTGTGTGTGTGTGTGTGTGTGTGCATATCTGTGTGTGTAGTTCAATCACACCTGACCCCTCATTAGATAGGCCTGACCTTGGCGGCCTGAGGACAGTGAGCTAACGAGCGTCCACTCTTTCATCCCTTTAAGACGCCAGTGCTCACAGCTCCCTCAGAGACGGCCCCACAGGGCCTTCTCACTGACCTCGCACCCAACAAGCGAGTGTGTGTGTGTGTGTGTGTGTGTGTGTGTGTGTGTGTGTGTGTGTGTGTGTGTGTGTGTCTGTCTGTGTGTGTGTGTGTGTGTGTGTGTGTGTGTGTGTGTGTGTCTGTCTATGGTTATGTTTGGTGTACATGTGTTTGTGTGTCTGTGCGTTAGTGTATGCTTATGTCTGTGGGCCTGTGATGTGTAAGGCTGTTGTGTCTCTATGTTTGGTGTATGTGTCTTTGTGTGTCTGTGTGTGTGTGTGTGTGTGTGTGTGGGGGGGCATGTGTGTGTGTGAATATGTACATGTGTGTATCTGTGAAAATGAGACAGAGTTAGAAAAATAGATGTGCATTGCTGTATGTGCACAGTGCATTATGGTATATGTCCAGTCCCTGTGCGTCTGCATCCCTGTGCATCACTTTGGGCCGGGCATTCATCTAGCCAGATGTTAGTATATGGCCTGCCTGTCATTACTGGTGGTTAGGCAGACATGCCACATCAGTATTGAGATTCCTAGTCTGTCCTAGCACTGAAACCACCCCCACCTCCACCTCCAACCACTCCCATCCTTCCGGCTAGACAGTGGAAAATCACGTGGCAGTCAGATGGACTACAATTCCCAGAATGCCCTGTTGCCTAGAGCACCACCCTGTCCCACCCTCCGTGCTCCATACTGATGGGCGTAGGCCTGCTGGGAAGCCCTAATTGAATTGCAGACGATATGAAAACCAGCGGGGCATGTCAGTCTGCATGCAGAGTGGTCTCACACATTGAAGCCCTCTGACGAAGAGGAGGAGGAAGAGGTGGAGAAAAAGCCAAACTAGAAAAAAAATGAGGAGAAATAAAGAAGGAAAAGGAAGAGGTCAGCTGGCGTTGCGTTCCTCAGTGGGACATAAACAGGTCCAGTCACACGCTGGGCCTGGGTGGCCTCCACAGCAGCCGGGTGGCCTGGCGGGAGAAAAAAGTGAGCGTTAGAGGAGTCATGCTGTTCAATAAAGCCTTCAAATCCATCAGTTATTCCCCATGAAAGGCAACGGATTAGCAACTCTTGGCTGGAGAGCTGCATTAAAGTAGGGTTAGGTGTGTGGGTGTGTGTGTGTGTGTGTGTGTGTGTGTGTGTGTGTGTGTGTGTGTGTGTGTGTGTGTGTGTGTGTGTGTGTGTGTGTGTGTGTGTGTGTGTGTGTGTGTGTGTGTGTGTTCCTTTGCATATTTATGATGATATATCTGTACGTTGGCATGTATTCATGAATGCATCCCTATGCGCATCATCCATAATTCCATGCGTGTGCGACTGTGCGTTTGTGTGTGTATGTGTGTGTGTGCATATACTGTAGGCATGATTTTATGTGCCCATATCATATGTCAGCATATATTTATGACTGTGTGCTGTAAATAAGGGACAGTGTTCATGGCACTGTAATCCAGCCTGGTCCTCATACACATCCCCGGCCTGCTGGATGTTTTCCACGCAGATCTGAAGCTGTTGTTTGGCAGACGCAGCCAGTAATTAAAAGGGGCAAGCACGTAATCTACTTCATAAACACAATCACAGCTGTCACTGGCACCGGACACGACACTGCTGTCAGTTACACACACACACACACACACACACACACACACACACACACACACACACACACACACACACACACACACACACACACAGACGACAAAGCAGCATGGGAGACTGTTGTTAGAGAAATCTATACGTTCTGATGTGTGTGTGTGTTCCTTCCATCAGGAAACATAACCATAAACATGAATAAACTATTCAGAAGGATGTAATTAAAATAGCACATAATTCCTTCTCTTACCGTCCCTTTGGGATGAGATGATGGACACCACGCTAGCTCTATTTTGTCAGTCTCCCTCTCTCTTTCATACTCGCTCTGCCTCTGCCTCTCGTTCAGCCCTTCTTGTCTGTTCTCGTGTTCACATCTGTGAAGAACAGTGCGTCACACACACAGAGAGAGAGATAGAGAGAGAGACAAAGAAAGAGAGAGAGGGAGAGAGGGAGAGAAGGCTCTTCGATCTGAGAACTACCATGGCGCATCTTCTCCATTCTGTTTGCTCTTGTGCTGCCTCGTAATTTATGTCCAGACGCCAGAGGAGAGCTATCAGGCTCCAGCCAAACAATGGATCTAGTGGGACCGCCTGTCAGGCCTGCCTGTCTGTCTGCCTGCTTGTCTGTCTTCCTGCCTGTCTGTCTGCCTCCATGTCTGTCTCTCTGTTGGTCTTGCTGCTTTCAACCAACAAGGAGTCTGTGTTGTTCATCTTCATGGAATGATTGATGAAGTGAAGGAAAAAAGGACTTACAATAATAAAATAAAAAACAGGCAGATTGAATCATGTTTATTAGAGATGGCTATGAAATGATAACAGTAATGTTATAAATACCACTCTACTGCATTTAGTGCAGACTGAATATGATCTGACAGTCTGAAAGCCCTTTACTAGTGGAGTGTATGTGGGCTCTTGTTGATAAGGAACCCCCCCTCTGTACACCCTGTTAACTTGTAACAGACTGTGGAGCTCACTTGAACGCTCCCATGGTTTCCTAGCAGGTAAGCATATTAATCACTATTACACCGGAGGTCCTGTAAACAAAGGCACTGAAGCAGGTGTTCATTCACTCCTTTTTTTTCCGTGCTCCCTCTGTCTCTCACTCTCTTTGACTTTGATTCACTCTCTACTCGGGTGTGTTTCTCGTTTTTGCCTTTTTCCAACTCTTCCCCTTTGGCCTTGCTTCCCCCCCCCGCTGTGTTCTCTGAAGGTTGTCAGTTTGTCATTTGCATACACAATCAATAGAGTTTGGTGTGTGTGTGTGTGTGTGTGTGGTGTGTGTGTGTGTGTGTGTGTGTGTGTGTGTGTTCATGTGTGTCCCTGTGTGTGTTGTGGGTGGCTATGTACAGTGTAGTTGTGGGTTTGTGCACGTACTTGCTTGTGTGTTGGGTTTGTGCTTGAGCTTTTGTAGCAATAGACCGCTGTCTGTACTTGAATCCATAAAAGCCCCTTTGTGTGTGTGTGTGTGTGTGTGTGTGTGTATGTTCATGTTCATGTGTTTCCCTGTGTGTGTTCGTGTGCGTGTGTGGGTGTGTGTGTGTGTATGTGTAGTGATGTCCTCTCTCTCACAGATAAAATGAGAAAAGCAGACTTCCGCTGTATCTTCTGTCTGTCCCTGTTTGTCCAGTACAGTGAGGGATGAGTGCCGAGCGTATTCATTTGCGGTGCGGTCAGCTTGGCTTTTGGCCTCTCCGGATAACTGAGCTTCAGGTAGCCAAACCTCCCCAAACACAACCATGGAGAACATTTGACATGGCAGGAAGACTTCCCTTCATCTCACCTCATCTGAGTTCCCCACACACACACACACACACACATACACACACACACACACACACACACACACACACACACACACACACACACACACACACACACACACACACACACCACCCCCCCGCCCCTCTTCATACCTGATGGAGCCAGCAGATGGGCAGACAGATGCAGAGCTGAGTGAAAAAGCAGATCGGAAAGGTGGAGTGGAGGAGCGAGGGATGGATGAGGAGATGATGGAAGACGGTGGCATAGCCATGAGACGGGTCTGTGTGTGTGTGTGTGTGTGTGTGTGTGTGTGTGTGTGTGTGTGTGTGTGTGTGTGTGTGTGTGTGTCTCTGTCTCTGTGTGAGTGTGTGTGTGTGTGTGTCTGTCTGTGTGTGTGTGTGTGTGTGTGTGTCTCTGTCTGTGTATGTGTGTGTG
>NC_063190.1:9767727-9772727 GCF_017589495.1 Alosa alosa
TGCTAGACGTGAAACTTGCTTTAACAGCTTATGGCCATACGTCTGATTGCAGCATTGAGCTAACAGCATTTCGTTGCCATGGTTACTCCAGCCTATCTGCTTGGCCCCCTCATTGCTGCTTGCAGCTATATTTATTATTATTATTATTATTATTATTATTATTATTATTTATTCATTTGTTGATGCTTTTATCCAAAGGCGACATACAGTCGTCAATTATTATGGGGAATCAAACATTTCTGGGTACGACATGCTAGCGTGGCTCAATAGCCACTACAGTAGCATAGACTTATGTAGACATGGAACATTGATTTTATCTATGCACTCTATGAATATTAGCCTTGATAGATCTCTAATGTCCTGCCTTGTTGACTGTCAGGTTTGAGATCTTGGAGGACAACACATTGAGCTTGCGGCGTGTCACACCGGCTGATGTTGGCTCATACACCTGCCTAGCGGAGAACATGGTTGGCAAGGCTGAAGCCTCTGTGTCACTCACCGTTCACGGTAAGAAAGCTGCTACACACACACACACACACACACACACACACACACACACACACATTCATTCATCAAAAACATTGTAGCACATGTGTGAATATGCCAATGTGGAATAAGTCACACTTACATCGAAGCACTCATATGGGTACACACATTCTCCCACATACTCTCACTCACATATTCACACACACACACATGCACACACGCACATGCACACACACACACACACACACACACACACACACACACACCCTGCCGTACCATATGCAGGGAAGAGGAAATTTGGCCTAACCTGTAGGGCAGCTGCTATCCGTCCTGCAGCTCAGCATAAATAAACCCTGAGCAGCTGTCCTTCCCCTGAGCTCATACCCAATCCCCCAACCCTAGCCCCGCTTTACCCCCACAGCTGCCCCTTCCCCCACACACACACACACACACACTCACACACACACACACACACACACACACACACACACACACACACACACACACATAACACACACACACACCGCAACTACAACATCATCCGCATTTAAATATCACCTACACCAATCCATATGTCCTATCAGTAGAAGCAGGTTAGTCTGACTGGCCCAGGCATACAGGGCATCTGGAAATGACTGTCATGTAAGCCCTATTTAAAGGCCTATTGTTTACCCATAACAGCTGACATGGTTTCAAGGTGCTGTAGGATCTAGAGTCTAGATCCTGTTTGCAATTATGCGTACATTTTCTGCATCTGACATTTCTAATCCCACGCTATGACATATGAAACTCAAGGCAGTAGTACTAGTAGTGACTCTAGAGGAAAAAGAGTTGTGATGAACAGGGCTTACGGTATGTCAAGTTGTGACCGGGCTTCAGAAGCAAAGCCAGCCATGCTTTCTGTGGATTTCCGCTAAATCTCTGTCACAAAGTATCAAGCACCACTTAACAACCACAGAACTGTTGGAGGTGGTTGAATCCATCCAGAGTGTTTGTATTATACCTTAATCACACCCATTTGAGGATGAGTCTGCGTGCCGTGCATGAGTCCAGACGTTTACCCAGACGTGTGGTCAGCTCCATAGCTTTGTCCTTGGATGTGTGACACCAGAGGGCACCAGCTGGGCTCACCGTGGTATGCAGGCCCTCTCAGAGTGGCCGACCACATGTGTGTGTGAGGTGCGAGGGCCGCCGGGAACAGGAAGTGGCTTTAGTGGCAGTGGGCAGCGCAACCGCTTGGCTCTGGTCCCAGGAGGAAGGAGGGCACTAGACAGGGGGGACGTAAAGCCCGGGACCGTGGACTAGCCGTCCCTTTGAAGGGAGGAAATGAGTCTTGGTCTCTCTCTCTCTCTCTCTCTCTCTCTCTCTCTCTCTCTCTCTCTTTCTCTCTCGTTCACTGTGTCTCTCTCTGTCTCAGCCTGTTTCTTTGTTTGTATTTTTTCCCCCTTGTCCCATCATCCACTTTCATACTTTCTCTCCATTTCTCTCTGTTCAGACTCTCTGTCTGCCTCTTTCTTTCTTTCTTTCTTTCTCTCTCTCCCTCTCTCTCTCTCTCTTTCTCACTCTCTGTCTCTGTCTGTCTCAGCCTTTTCCTTTGTTTGTATTTCTGTTCTTTCATCCCATCATATTGTTCAGACTCTCTCTCATTCTCTCTCTCTCTCTCTCTCTCTCTCTCTGTTGTTATCTACTCAACACTATGAGCCTGTGGTCCTTGCCAACATTTATTGCAGAATAGCAGAGGCCTCAATTCCCTCCACACACACACACACGCACGCACGCACACACACACACACACACACACACACACACACACACACACACACACACACACACACACACACACACACACACACACACACATACACACACAAACAGTCACACAGTTACTCATCTCTGCCCTACTGACACACACTCTCTGTCACACACACAGGCCAGCACACACAGGAGAAGCTCTGCCTAATTAAAGGCAAAAGCCCATTCCAGCCCCACACTGGGAAATGACATGTTTCCAATTACACAGTCTAATTCCAGACCTGGGAAAAAAGACAAGAAAAAAAGAGAGGGAAAAAAAAACGAAAGAACTGGAGGGGGAAATGGAGGGGTAATTTGGGGTCTGTGAGGAGGCGAGGGAGGAGAGGAGAGATAACAGATGAGCATGATATTTGGGATGAAATGAGCGCGGGAACGGGGGAGGGGCCATTATCCATACACACACACACACACACACACACACACACACACACACACACACACACACACACACACACACACACACACACACACACACACACACACACACACACACACACACACACACACACACACACACACACACACACACACACACACACACACACATACACACACACACACACACACACACTCTCTCTCTTTTTTTGTCCCTTTTTTTCTTTTTTTGTCCCTTTTTCTTTATTGGGCTCCCATGTATTTCTCTCTCTTTCTCTTTCTCTGTCTCCCTCCCTCTCTGTTACCCTGCTTTCCTGTGGATGAGAGGAGGAATGGGGAAAGAGGGAGGGAGGAAGGGGGTAGCCCTGAGGGAAATGAGACATAACAACATGTCTGTCTGACAAACACATTATCTCTTCTGGAGAGATACTTGTAGCTTCAGATGACCGTGATAAAAAAGACAGGCGTGGGAGAGAGGGAGAGAGAGAGAGAATGAGGGGGGTAGAGAAGGAGAAGTAGAGACAGGGAAGATGGGGGGGGGGCAGAGGTAGAGAGAGAAGGGGAGAGGTAGAGAGAGAGGGAGGGAGGGTCATAGAGGCTGGGTTCAGGCAAAATGTGTTTAACTCTCATTCTCAGTTTCCCCTCAATTTGTTCCTCAAATAAATAAGCGGCTCTGATAAGAATATGTGCATAGGGAACACATTCCTGTGGCAGACCTCCTGCCTGCTCTCCCTGCCTCTCACTCCACCTCTTCGTCTTCCTCTTCACTGCTTTATCTTGCATTTCGTCCTTGATTGCTTGCTCTCTGTTTCCATTGATTTAATCCGTGTGTACATTCTTTTTTTTTCACTCTGTCCAACCTTCACTCCAAAATATGTCTGTCGAACAACAGATGAGTAAGAGGAAAAGAATGAGCTGGAATGACTGCCCTCTCAGTCCTCTGTCCAAGCCTGTCCTTCGCAACACCTCACCTTGCTGTGCAGAGAGGGATACACATTGAAACCAAACAGTACAGACTAGATAGCAGTCAGCACTGGGTTCACTTTAGTCTTGCAGAGTCTTCCAGTTTTGTGTGCTTGAACTCAAATTCTTTGGTGGTGGTTTAAAGGGACATTGAATCTGTGAATGTCCCGTCCAGATTACTGTGGCCGTGAGATTGGTGCAGCTATTGTGACCTTCAGACGTCTATCATCTAGCTGCTCTCTCTCTTTCTCTCTCTCACTCTCTCTCTCTCACTCATGCTCTCAGAGTAACCAAACACAGCCAGCCCAGATGTTTTCTTTTGAAATATCTTCTTTATTTGAAGGGGGGGGTGTAGTTGCAAGTCTCATTTTCCACCACCTCACACTCACCCTCCAACTCATTTACTCGATCACCCCCCCCACCACCACCACAACCACCACCGGCCCCCCCACCCCACCCGCCCCACCCCACCCCCCACTTCCCCACTTTCTCTCTCTCGGAACACAAATGCTGTCCACATCGTAAAAAACCCTCTTCCCGCTCTAGTTTTATAGTGCCATTATTTCTCCGTCTGATTTTTGATGACCGTGCACCACGCAGTGACCTGCTGCTTTGGCAGATATATCTTTTTCTTTCTCTCTCTCTCTCTCTCTTACTGAAATAAAATTGTGCTCACCGTACAGATTCCACTCAGGCAGCGTAATATTTGTGCTCGAGCCAAATACAGCCGGAGTTAAAAACGGAAAGAAAAAAAACTCAAAACAAAAACAAAAAAATCACTCTTGATTTCACCACAATGCTTTTCCTCTCTTGTCCCCCGAACAGACCTAACCAAGTGAATACCGCACATTTCCCCTCTCTCTTCCCCTCTCTCTTCCCCTCTCTCTCCACTCCAACACTTCCACACCTTCGTGCCTGTTTGCCTCGCTTGGCTACTTTTACTGCCTGGCCAGCGTGGAGCTGCTGCTTAATGACTCTTCTCAGGGGGACTGGAGAGAGGGGGTAACTCAGCCTGGGCTAATTGCAGTGAGGGGGCCAGTGGCAGCTCATGGTGTCTAAAGGTGGGGGGGACGACACAGTCAGAGGGGGGGGGGGGGGTTAGAGTCTGGGCTTTAAGGGGCTGGAGTTAAACATCAACGTGGAGGACAGGCAGGGCAGGCAGGAGTCCATATCTTGAGGTCATAACAAGGAACACAGACACACATAAACACCTAGTCTGTCCCATTCACACATGCACTTGAACTTTATTTCTCAGTCTCTCTCTCTCAAACAAACACACACACACACACACACACACACACACACACACACACAGAGAAAGAGAGGCACATACATACTGTACATACAGATATCAGCAAACATGC
>NC_063190.1:9777727-9780227 GCF_017589495.1 Alosa alosa
TACACAGAGATTGCCTACACACATATGGACAACTATCATTCGCTGAAACACACACACACACACACACACACACACACACACACACACACACACACACACACACAGACACTTATGCACAGATTGCCTACACACATATGGACAACTATCATTCACTGAAACACACACACACACACACACACACACACACACACACACACACACACACACACACACACACACACACACACACACTAAAACAGGCATACAGTATATAGATCACAGCCTCATCAACAGACACACACATTCTCACCTATACAGCTATCTCTGCTTCTCCACAGGTTCTGATTCTGGGCTCTGGGCCTTTTGCTATTTAAGCACCTGTTTCCACATTCACAGGCTCTCTTTCCCTTCTGCTCTGGTCGGGCCAACACATCTTTTGTTGGCACCTCCCTCTCTTTTTGTTGTTCGTTGTTTCCTGCTTTAGTTACATTTTTACCACCTGTTTTGTATGGGATTAGTGTATGTTTTCCTTGCTTTTGCGTTGGTGGTGGTTTGTTTTGTTATGTTATTATTTTGGGTTCAGTTAGTAAAGTAACAACAGCGCATTGGATTTATATAGCACTTTGTCAACGCACCCAAGGAGCTTTACAGTGAAGGGGGAACCTCCCTATGTCCCTAACTAGTAGTAAGAGACCTGGAAGACTCAGCTTTTTGTGTTTTTGTTCACAGGCGGGAGTTAAGCAAATTGCTTCTGCTGAAGACAGGAAGTCCAAGGGCCACATTCACAATTAATAATAATAATACGCTTAATAATAATAATAATAATAATAATAATAATAATAATAATAATTCACAAACCGCCACATTCTTTAATTAATAATAATAATACGCTTTATTTGTATAGCACCTTTCATACACAGAATGCAGCTCAAAGTGCTTTACATTTGGAGCATGTAACACAATAATAGAGTCAGTCAGTCATTATCAATGACTTAAGTCTGCTTAAGTGCATTATGTTATTAAATGTGATCAATTTTTTGCATTCTATTGGTTTCTATGGCTTCTTGTGTTATGTTGAATCATCTCTATTCATTTATGGTCACATTATTGCTTACACACTCCCGTTACCAACACAAACACACACACACACACACACACACACACACACACAGCCTCGTCCCTGCCCATCACCCAATGGAGCCATTCCCCAGTGGGGAGCACTCAGCCCTCCAGAGCCCAGAGCATAACCCACTGGGAGCCCAGCCGCGTGTTGCTTTGGTTGGCCGGTCCTCAGCGTGTTAGGCAGTTAGTGGTGGCCCTCGTGGCAGGCCGTGCCAAGAGCCTCTGGTGCTTGTGGTGACAGTCTGGCAGCGTGTGCACAGAACAGTGTCGCCCGTCCCGAGGGGAACCGCTGCGCCTCCCCTGCCCGCAGTCCAGAACCGCTGGAGCCTCAGTGGGGTTGCCGCTGTCTGTGACCTGGGAGAGAGTGGGGGGACGCCACTCCTTTGCCCATCCACTCAAACGCTGTTTCACAAATACTCAAACAAGCTCTTGCACACGCCGATGTTTGTAGCTGCACAGGTCAGTGTAATGTTGGTTGGATCAGGTACCCTAAGAGATGCTCAGTGCCACTGTATCTGATGACAGAGCAAGAGCAGTCAGATATCCACAAGTTTCCATGGGTTTAGACTTCACTCTCCTGATTTCATACCCATAGTATGGTTGGACTCAGAACATTGTATTGAGACAGTACTGCATATTTCAGCTGACTGGTGATGGTGATTGACAGTAGGGATCGACCGACATGGATTTTTTAGTGGCGATACCGATTTTTTTATCATCAGCCTTAGCTGGCTGCCAGTATGCTGGCCCTGAAATAGCTCAAGAAAAGAAAGATGTGGGAGGAGGGGGTGGAGACTGGTTGCTGTGGCAACTAGGTACACAAAGGCTGTCCTAGTCCTTGTTTGTAGCTCCATTTTCTCAATTATATCCCTCCTTTTTTAAAAGAAAATGCTTGTCATTTTTTAAAGCCCACACTCGAACACATGCCTTGGCGCACATACAGACACAAAATACGCATGCCAAAGAAACCCCTATATATGACAAACATATAAGCACATATTTAGAAATGTGTTTCTTAGCTGATTACCTGGTATTCTAATTATCTTAATCATCAGTGAAAATATTTAATTTTTTTTTTGATGAAATCTGTTCTGAGACATTTGGACGATATATTGCAGTGTTTTTATTCCTCATCGCAGCATATTATTTTACCGCATTCTTGTTCTGAACAGCGCACCAGCAGTGCATGTTATTATTCTAGGGAGCCAGCCAGGTAATCGTTGTTCAAATTTCTCCTTCCTACTGGCGGGCAGAAAGGAGATAATAACCACAATTTCATCCATTATTTAGGAAATATTGCTCCCAACCAGTAATAAATTGGACAGTTCAGCTTCAAGGCCCATAAAAGCGATTGGGCTGGCTATAGCCCGGGGGCTTGGGAGCCCACTGTCCCTATATA
>NC_063190.1:9782727-9832727 GCF_017589495.1 Alosa alosa
AAAGCATATTTAATTACCTCTGTGTGTGAAATGCACTAAAAAAAGCTTGCCTTGCTTGCTTGCTCCTGTCAGAGTTTGGAGTGGCTGTCCAGCCGGGCAGACCAACGGACCCCAACCTGATCCCCAGAGCTCCGTCCAAACCGGACGTAACCGATGTCAGCCGCACCTCAGCCACGCTCACATGGAAGGCCAGCAGTGTCGGAGCCACCCCCACCTCCTACATCATAGAGGCTTTCAGGTGAGCTTGCACACCTGGTGTTTGTGTGTGTGTGTGTGTGTGAGTGTGTGCGTGTGTGTGTGTGTTTGTGTAAGCACGTCTCTCTCTCTTTTTCCCACTCTGTATTCATTTATTTACCCTTATGACAAAATGCTGTTTTAATAAAGAAGTATTCTACCTCTCTCTTTCTCTCTCTCTCTCTCTCTCTCTCTCTCTCTCTCTCTCTCTCTCTCTCTCTCGCTCTCTCGCTCTATCCTAGCCATGCGTCTGGCAGTAGCTGGGTGACTCTAGCTGACCATGTGAAGGCCGAGAGCTTCGTGCTGAAGGGTCTGAAGCCTGCTGCCGTCTACCTGTTCCTGGTGCGGGCGGTCAACGCCTACGGCCTGAGTGACCCAAGCCCCATCAGCGACGCCATCCGCACCCAGGGTCAGTCTGCCTCGTAGACTGCTGTCTGAGCTCTGAGTTGTATCCTAATGTTGCGTAACCTAATGTTTATGTCAAAGATACAACAGGAGGGTTGAGGTTTCACACAAACATGCAAACACACAACCAGACAGTGATTTATGGATAGTGTGTATTGCATGCATGAAGGCAGATGCCTTAGTAATAGCAGTAGCACAATGAGTATGAGCACTTTTTAAAGAGGATACGCCAGATGAACTGAGTCATAGATAAACACACACACACACACACACACACACACACACACACAGATGTACAGCAGTTACACAAACATACCCATGCAGATATGTGTCCACACAAACAACTCAAACATGGAAACCAAAATTTACACACACACACACACACACACACACACACACACACACACACACACACACACATACTTAACCCCTTGCTCACTCCCACGTCCCTCTTTGTCTTGTGTGTAGACACGCCGCCCACCATTCAGGGCGTGGACCACCGTCAAATCCAGAGGGAGCTGGGAGACGTGGTCATCCACCTCCACAACCCCGTCATCCTCTCCTCCTCCTCCGTCAGGGTGCAGTGGACCGTGAGTAACCCCATATCTATCCAAAGTCACACACACACACACACACACACACACACACACACACACACACACACACACACACACACAGTCACTCTGAATTGTCAAACACGCAGGCAATAGACACAGACACTGATGCTCTCTCTCTCTCTCTCTCTCTCTCTCTCTCTCTCTCTCTCACTCACACACACACACACACACACACACACACACACACACACACACACACCCATTCTCTAAGGGCATGGGATCCTTTTTCCCAAATGAGGCACTCCTCCTCCTCCTCAGACTCCAGGACTTTCACTCCCATTCTATCGCAGACAAAAAAACAAACAATCGAACTAAAAAAACAAGAGGACTCACATTTCATACCCCTCGCCTCAAATATGAAACCCCTCCACCCTCCACCCGTCCCCTAATCCCCCCAAGCTCTAGTGTCCAGCCTGGGTTGGGCCCACGAGTGCTGCTTATCGGAGGCTGCATCCTGCTGAGGAGGGGTCCCTCAGTGCTGGTGGGGAGGCTTCTCTGTCTGGACGAGAGTTGAGGTTGGCCAGGGAGCCAAGAGGACAAGTGGAGCCCTCTGCCTCGAGCTCCGGAGAAGTGGAGCTCGCCCTTAAATCAGGACCACCTGGGCCGGCGGAGCCATTTTTCTTTTAATCAGCTTCAGCTTTTAGAAGCATGCTGCAGTTTACTCTCTCTCCCCTCATTCTGCCTCTGCCTCTATCTCTTACTCTCTCTCTCTCTCTCTCTCTCTCTCTGTCTCTTTCTCTCCCCATTGCAGCTGGGGACAAATGGTGGCCTGGCCTTGACGAATGGCTGGGTGTATATACACACATCAGGGCTGGGGCCATAAACACAGTGGCAGAATGTAAATAGTTTAGCTGAGGCCCAGCGGAGAGACCTGCATGCTGCGCTCCTGAGGAATGCAGGAGGACAGGAGATGAGCCTCACTTTGTTTGCGTCAGTTCCCTCCTTTTCAGTCACCTTTTTAACGTCTGCCATTCACGCCATGACTTTGTAATGGTACTCTGTTTGTTTGTATACAAGTAAGCATATCACCATATAAACATATAATAAACAGCATGAATCTGGATGGTGCAGTATTGACATAGATACCAGACCAGTTTGATGTAAGCACTGGAAACACAGCAGAAGCCTTCTCATGATTCACATATTTCCATAAGCTCTGGTGAAATCCAGACCTCTGAGCTTTTTGGATGGCACTGTCTGGTGCTTCCCATTCACTCGGATGATGTTGGAGTTTATGTTGATGTTGCAGCTGGTGTTGATAGAGGATGTTGATGTAGCAGCATTTTTTTTTAAAATTTTTTTAGCTCTTAGCGGGGAGTGCTAAAGAAAATGTGAAAGCTGCATGGGAAGGGAAGAGTAGTCCAGTTTTGTGCTGCTGACCCGTGTGGGGTGCTGGAGCGCTGGCGTAAGGCCTGAGGGGGCCTCTGGGGACGGCTTAAGTGGTGGCAGGACGACAGGAAGTGGTCACCTCCCACTGATCTCACCCCTGTGAGCCTGCAGCTGAAAGAGATGAGGCCTTGTAGTGGAGACCTCCCGTCGGGCCACATGGGGTCTGTGTGTGTGTGTGTGTGTGTGTGTGTGTGTGTGTGTGTGTGTGTGTGTGTGTGTGTGTGTGTGTGTTTGTGTTTGTATGTTTGAGTGAGAGAGAGAGAAAGAGAGAGAGAGAAATAAGGCTGCAAGGGGAGAGAGAGAGAGAGAGAGAGAGAGAGAGAGAGAAGATATGTGTGTGTGTTTATGCACACACAAGAAACAAGACAAGCATCATGCACGAGCCCTTTGCACACAGGATGTTCCCAATCTCCATGGTTACCATCCCGCAGTACACCAAAGCCGTGCTATTTGCTGATGCCAGGTTTGGGATTTAGTGCTGCTATTTATTTAGGCATGAAATTCTCTCCCGAAATACCCTGTTTAGTTGGAGCTGAGCTGAGGTTTGGGCGCCTGTGGGAATAAATAGAACGATGGCTTCTGTCACACAAAATGAAAAACACATTTGACAACATGAGGACGCTCATCCAGAGCTGTGCTAATGACTGGATATGAATATCCAAGCAGACGTCACCACACCAAAAAAAGACAAGACGTTTCTTTGGCACTCTTATTGATAAACACATACAGGAACAGTGTGCTGAAACAGAGGTCATTTTTCTAACCAATGCAGTGAACTATCACTGTGATGCATGCATGTTTTGTGGAGATACATGCCCCGTTATTAATGGTTCTGTGTTGTTGTTATTCCTCCACACCAACAGGTGGAGCAACAGTCCCAGTACATCCAGGGCTATAAGGTGATGTACCGGCCCACGTCCGAGGCGGGGCAGGCCCGGGGTCAATGGGTCGTCTTCGAGGTGCGAACACCTGGAGAGGATGGCGCCGTGGTTCCCCAGCTGAAGAAGGGCGTGACCTATGAGTTCAAAGTGCGGCCGTACTTTGACGAGTTCCAGGGCGCCGACAGCGAAGTGAAGGTGGCCCGGACCATGGAGGAAGGTGAGTGGACCATGGAGGAAGGTGGGTGGACCATGGAGGAAGGTGGGTGGGGAGGAGTAAAGGGGCTTAATTGGCTGCCATCAGAAGGATTGGGGGGGGGTCAAAATAGTAGTCTGTTTAGAAACTTTGAATGTGTAAAACACTAAGCTAACTCCAAATTGCTGGTGTGTTCCTCTGTGTGTGTGTGTGTGTGTGTGTGTGTGTGTGTGTGTGTGTGTGTGTGTGTGTGTTCCCACATGGGTACTGGCGTGTCTGTGTTGCGTAAGTGGCGTGTGAGTGATAGCCGAGGCAGCCAGGCTAACTACAAATTGAGCAGCTAATTGTTTTCTGTACGTCCCATCTCCAGCCCTGCTGACGTGTGCCCTCCTCCTCTACCCCCTCTTAATCCCACCTCAGAGGCAGCAGCAGGACTCCTGTGCCCGTGGGCTCCTGTGATTCACACCCATTAACCCCCCCCCCACAACACACACATACACACACAGACACACATAGACACACATACACACCACAGGAAATAAATCTTCCCAGCGATTTCCTGATTAGGCCTTTAGATGCGCGTTTGCCGGGAAACAGTCAGCACTTGTGGCTCTCTTTATGAGCCTGGGGAGGAACTGGGAAAGCACACGAGAGTGGAGTCGCCCAGGCCCTTCTGCGCTGTTTAACGCTCGTATTGTCTCTGTTTTATGGCCTTTTTATAGCCATTTTTTAAACTTGCAGTATCCTCTGCCTGATAGCATATGGAGACAGCGATGTGGCCCTTGCTAGGACCTGTCATCAATTTGAGGTTGGAACGGGGTTTAAAAGTAGGACAGATTGATAGAGGTTAGGTGAAGGTGAGGCTGGAGGCTTTTTTCCCCATCCTTACATTCTTTTCTTTAACTCTCTCTCTGTTCTCTGTCTATCTCTCCTTCCCTCTTTCTCTATCATTGCTCTCTATCTCTTTCTCCCTTTCTCCTTTGCACACTTTCTCTCTCTCTTTCTCTCTCTCTCTCTCTCTCTCTGCGCTTCTCTGTCACAGCTCCCAGCGGGGCACCACGTGGTGTAACCGTGACAAAGAGCGACACCAATGGGACCGCCATCCTGGTCACCTGGCAACCGCCTCCCAAGGAGGAACAGAACGGCATGGTCCAGGAGTACAAGGTAAGCAGAGGGCACCTCGCTCCTCTCTCCGCACACACAGACGGCTCCCTACCTCTCCCTCTCTCCCTCCACGAACAGAGGCCACCACGCAAGCACAGTGCCAGCATAACCTGAAGAGCTTTAACGCCATCTACTGGTGAAAGCATAACCCACTGACCCCACTTGGCTAATTCCTCTGTGCATTATACTGTACACATTAATTATATATATATATATATATATATATATATATATATATATGTGTGTGTGTGTGTGTGTGAGACAGAGTTAGTGTAATGTTATGCTATATCTTATGATATTCGTAAGACGTTTTAACGTTTATGTTTATGTTTATGAGTGTGTGTCTAGCTGCATCAGTTGCCATGTTCTCTCTGTTCCCCTTCTCTGTAGATTTGGTGTCTGGGCAACGAAAGTCGTTACCATGTCAACCGCACAGTGGATGGCTCCACCTTCTCCGTCATCATCCCCAACCTTTCGCCGGGCATCCGCTACAGCGTGGAGGTCGCTGCCAGCAATGGGGCCGGCCCAGGGGTCAAGAGTGACGTCACCCTTTTTGAAATAGGTGAGAGCCACACGCAAACACACAGATACACAAGCACATATAAAATAAGAACGAAAAAGACATAATATCACACATTTAAACACGTTTTTTTTATCTAGTTTTAGCTGGTCCTGACATCAGAGCACACATACACAAGCACACACACACACACACACACACACACACACACACACACACACACACACACACACACACACACACACCTACATTCAGAGATGAATTGATACACAGACACCGGTAAATAGATTGGTGAGAATGAACTTCAGTAAAAAGCCAGACTACAGATCTGTGAAGGTTAACATCAGACACATAAAACAAGTCATTAAACATGACATGGCTGTTAACTTTAACACTCCTCTATGGGAATAAATCATGTAAGGAGTCTCCCTCTGCTTTGAATCACTGCTAAATGGGACAGTCACTTTGACAGCCGCTCCATCTGAAGGCTCATGTGTCTCCTTGTTGACTGCAACCAGAGATTTGATGCAGCATGTTAAACTGTGAAGTCACAGAATACAAAATCTCCTCACTTTGAAGTTTGTCTCACAGAGAGAGAAAGAGAGAGAGAGAGAGAGAGACAGCTTGTCCATACATGATCCAGTCCTGTTACTGTCAGACACACAATCTCACTCATTCAGTCGTGCAATCAGAGGTAATTGCAGCTTCGTCACAGTGGTCCGACTTCAGATGTGGTTTTTCACAGTCAGTCAGTCAGAGAGTCAGCAGTGTGTGTGTGTGTATGTGTGTGCGAGAGTCTGTGTGTGTGTGTGTGTGTGTGTGTGTGTGTGTGTGTGTGTGTGTGTGTGTGTGTCTGTGTGTGTGTGTGAGAGAGAGAGAGATAGAGAGTGTGGTTTGTTTTGCCACTATGCTATCTAATGTTTTCACATGATCAGTATCAGCCTCCCACAGCATCCTCTTTAGTGGTTAGGGCCTCCGAGCCTGCTAGCCTCAGGCTAATGTCATGAGGAGAGGTGGAGGAGGACTCTACAGGCCTGAGAGAGAGAAATGGTTGCTACTGTATTTTTAGTCCCAGCTGTTTGTGTGTGCATGTCGTGGTTGTTTTCTCTTCTTCTGTGAGTGGTGATCTGTGGCCACTGGGACATGAGTATGGCCTCTGACTCCTGTCTGATTTACACTCATGTTTTGATGTTTCTGTCCCTCTCTTCTCTCTCCCCTACATTCCCCAAACTTCATTTCTATTTTTTTCTCATGGCATCCTCTTCTTCCGATTGTCCACAACCTCGTCTTCATTTTCATTAATCTCTCCTTTTCTGTTCATCTGTCTCTCTCACCCCTCCCTCACTCACTCTCATCCCTCTACCATCACTCCATCTCTCTCTCTTTCTCTCTCTCCGCTCTCTCTCTTTCCGCTCTCTCTCTCCCTCTCCCTCTCTCTCTCTCTCCGCTCTCTCTCTATTTCCACTCTCCCTCTCTCTCTCCCTCTCTCTCTCTCTTTATCTCTGGTTAGACCACTCGGGTATGCCGACGGTGGTGGAGAGTGGTGTGGAGAGGGACACGCTGTCTCACATCTCAGACGTGGTCAAGCAGCCAGCCTTCATCGCCGGCATCGGCGCCACTTGCTGGCTGGTGCTGATGGTGTTCAGCGTCTGGCTCTACCGCCACCGCAAGAAGAGGAGCGGCCTTAGCAGCAGCTACGCCGGCATTCGCAAAGGTGTGTGTGTGTCTGTGTGTGTGTGTGTGTGTGTGTGTGTGTGTGTGTGTGTGTGTGTGTGTGTGTGTCTGTGTACTGTATGTGTGTGTGTGTATGTGTGGATGCCTTCTTGTCAGGATTAAAGCCTAAAGCATACCACATTTTCCTTAGTTCTTGTCATTTCATCGGAACCTACACACCATCTTCTAACCGGACCTCCCAACCTGGACCATACAACTAGGGAAAGCTGTCACCAGTGTTGAGAGAGAGAGAGAGAGAGAGAGAAAGCAATACAAATTGTATCGTTGTCATGACAATAAAGCTGTATTGAAGTGAATTGAATTGAGAGAGAGAGAGAGAGAGAGAAAGAGAGACCTTTTTATGACTCTTACTGTAGCTTACCTCATGTAGTAACAAAGTAAACCAATAACCTTTGGGTTTGGCCAGGTGAACTAAGGTCAGGCTGTGGGGTCAAGGTTACAAAACGCACCATGGAGAGCAAGCGAGGTGATGGGAGGTGAGCGGAGGAGCAGATAACAGCACAGAGAGCAGGGCAGAGATGGCATTCAGCCGTCGACACACTGTGCCCCACGGTTCTGAAGGTTACCAACGGGACACAGCGATAATTTCATTTCTTTCATTCAGTTTTATCACTTTAGGGTTTTTTCACCTTTCTTGCTCTCTCATTTCCTCTCTCTCCCTCCCTCTCTCTCTCCCTCTCTCCCTGTCTCTCTTCTTGGGTCTATCTGTCGTGCCTGGTCTCGGCTTCTTTCATGCTCAAAGCTGATAAACTGATAATGCGCTAGGCAGGCAGGCAGGCAGGCAGGCAGGCAGGGAGGGAGGGAGAGAGGCGAGCCGTTTGGTGTAATCTTTTCAGCAGTTCAAAGAGCTCAAAGCTGCCTGCCGATCAGAGGACCAGCGCATCACAGATCACACTGACATTCAAAGGGTGACATTTCGTGTTGCTTTTTTTAAAAACACGATGCTACTGTTTTCCACATGTAGGGTGTGTGTGTGTGTGTGTGTGTGTGTGTGTGCGTGTGGGTGGCGTGTGTTTGTGGGGTGGGGTAAGGGGGGCCTATGTGTATAACTTATTAATATGGTTTTGTATTTTTGTATTTCTGCTGTGTTCATATGAGTGTGGTGTGTGTGTTTGTGGTGTGTGTGTGTGTGTGTGTGTGTGTGTGTTTGTGGTGTGTGTGTGTTTGTTTGTGGTGTGTGTGTGTGTTGTGTGTGTGTGTGTGTGTGTGTGTGTATGCGTGTGTGTGTCTGTGTCTGTGTAACAGGTTTTGTGTGGGGGGAGGGGGTTAATGATTCAGAGTAGTGTGAGTCTCACTAACTCAATTATCTCTCCCATTGTAGCCACAGTAACCTCAATTAGTCCCCAAGGCTGTTTGGAATGAGGTGTTTTGTTCTGTACTCCTGTGTGTGTGTGTGCATGCGTGGTTGTGTGTGTGTGTGTGTGTGTATGCGTGTGTGTCTGTGTGTTTAGCCTCACTTAGCAACCTATACACAGACACACAATAATAGTTGCGCCCCCCTCTTGAGCAGCGCTGCATGTAAAAATGAAGTATGGGAATTAAATCGGTGTGTGTGACTGACAGTGCTGTTTGGTCTCCCCACAGTGCCATCCTTCACCTTCACACCGACAGGTACGTTCATTTCCTTTTCCGCTCTCTGCATCATCAGTGTATCTCTCAACAGGACTTTTCCACATAAGCGCATGGAAAAGGCCCCCCTGAAGATGAAGGGTTTGACTTTTTCTTGGCCTTCATATTAGGGGAAGCCAACACAGATTATTAACGTCATACAATAAACATAAATGAAAGATAGAGATCAGCACATTAGACTTTACATGGTTGCATGGTAGCACACAGTCACAGGCACACTCAACTCCACAATTAAATTCCCTCTTAGGGTGTGAGTTCCAAAAAGACTGTGAAAACAAAGTTGAAAACTCCCCAGCATTAGCTCTTTATAAATCTGTATTGGACCATGTCTTCAATAAACATATGTGATTCAGCCCTAGGCCATCATCAGCGTGGGACAGGCAGAACTGCTACAGCATGTTGGCCTCATGCTCATATTCCTGTAGTTTGTATCGGACCCTGACAACATACTACTCATTTCAGAATTTGATGAGATGCTTAGGTTTTCAAAGGCAAATATCTTCCAATGATTTGATTAAAGTGTTCATTAGGCTATTTTTCATTTCTGAACAAATGGCACAGACATTGGTCAGAGAAGGATAAGTAAGAGGCTAGTTGCCTGATAAGTGTGTGGGGAAGATGGCATCCAGGACTGGCTCTAATCCTGGTGTAGGTGTCGGCCTCGGCTGCCTCTCTGCTCCCTAGAGAGCCACGGCACAGGGCCTGCTGAGAGGCGATAGCCAGCCTGGTGCTCCTCATTCATTATTCTCATTCAGGAGGGGAGCCTGTCGGCTCTAATACACTGTATTTGCCTCGCAGGGTTTGACGTGTGTGTGTGTGTGTGTGTGTGTGTGTGTGTGTGTGTGTGTGTATGTGTTGTGTGAAGGCTTCACCAGACAGTCCTGTGGGGGTTGTAGCATGGCTGTAAAAATGTAAGCTCGCTGTGAATAGCAGTCTGTTGGCATTAGGAGTGAGAGCTAAGATACACACACTTGCTATCAGGCGGACACACACACACACATCTACAGATAAAGATATTTAGAGATTAGTAGGGCCATTAGAGGTAAACATGAATGGTGCATACATGCTCAACAATCAACAATCAAGCACACGCACGCGCATGCACCATCCATTCTCATCTCCTCACACACATGCACATCAATGCAAATTCACACCTACACACGCAGGTATGCACCTCTCACCTTCTCACAGCAGGGCTCACAAACACATAACCACACACACACACACACACACACACACACACACACACACACACACACACACACACTAACAGTCTTTCAGTCGAACCACAACCCCTGTCTGCACTTGCCATTGCCCTGCATTGAACCCTCACTGAGGCTTACTGGGTAATTCTGTGGTGGCGGTGACTAATGCTGACTTGTTGAGGATGTGTCAGGTAGAAAGGGGTCGTCATTCATTGTGAATGGCGCCCTAGGGATAAGTGGATGGCATTTGATTGCTGGTGTTCTGTAAACTGGTGTTTTTGTATAGCGCAGGTGTACCGTGTCCTACTAAGGTGGAGATTTGTGGTTGCGTGTTTGTCTTCAATTGAATGAGAGAGAGAGAGTATGTATGTGTTTGTGTGTGCTGAAGTGTGACTCATGGCCTGATAAGTGTTGTTAGTGCTGGTAAATCATGTTATTTTGAAGAGGACTCACTGTGACTCAGCTAATATGCTGGCAAGGTGTTTGTTGACCTCCTAAATCAGGAGATGACTCGGGGAATTCTGATGTTTTATCAGCTGAAGAGGAGAGAGGAAATTTCATTGCTCATCAGGTTTCTCTTTTGAGATAGAACACGTAGACATTCACTTAGAGGTTTCAAAGAGCATTACTGACCAGGACCAGGAGCGTGGGTTTGGTGTATTTGTATTTATTTATGACATTGTTAATAACAATTCTCTAAATATTTTCCTCTTTTTCAGTGGCCTATCAAAGGGGTGGAGAAGCAGTCTGCAGTTCTGGAAGGTAGGTTTGTGTGCGTGTGCGTGTGCGTGTGTGTGTGTGTGTGTGTGTGCGTGTGTGTGTGTGTGTGTGAGAGAAAGGGAAAATCACAGCTGTATGTACAGTATGCCTCTCTAAACACTAGGGGGAGATGTTTACCTTAATATTGGTACACTGATGGAAGCAAGCCACTTACCAAATGCCTACCCAGTCATTACCCCAGTGGAGAATACAGAACATGCAAGTTGTGTCTGTGTATATGTACAGTATACTGTGTGTGTGTGTGTGTGTGTGTGTGTGTGTGTGTGTGTGTGTGTGTGTGTGTGTGTGTGTGTTGTGTTTTGTATACGTGTGTGTGTGCATGGATGCACCCATCCCTACATCTGTATCAATTAGTGAGAGCTTATGTATGTTCCATGTTCCATGCATGAGAAATGTACTGTGCACATTAGTGTGTTTTTCCAGTAGTATTAAGTATTAATGCAGCTCTGCTGTGTTTTAATGTCCTCAGACATCATTAGAGTTATCATTAGTTCATGCTCATTGATGCAGGAAACATGAGATTACATACACGAGCTACTGTACCTCTCACCTCAATACCTTTCCAGGAATATCATTTCTATAGCATTCCTTAAACGTACACACCAACACCACTCAAACAGCTTTCCAGAATTTTCCAGGGGCTCAGATCATTCATAGTGTGTCCCTTTGATGTAAAAATGTGAAACATTTATGTTTTCATTTGTGTGTGTGTGTGTGTGTATGTGTGTGTGTGTGTCTGTGTGTGTGTGTGCATTCCACACTCCAGTGAGGCCAGATGAGAGGAGCGGTCCTCTGGGTTCGCCCCTTAAATTATGTTCGGGATGTCTCTTTAAAGACGTCATGTTGAGACAAATAATGGATTGATCTCAGATGGCTGCATAATAAATCAAATGGGGTTAAATATTTACGGGCCTGGGGTCTCTGAAGTAAGAAGTTAGTTCCCTGCGCTCACATACCCAGCTCCAGTTACATTTCTTTAATGATCAGTAAAGATGGTGCAAACATGTGATAGGGATAGGTGTCCAAGGGTGATGTAGGTCCCCACACGAAAACAAGAATGTATGTGTGTGTGTGTGTGTGTGTGTGTGTGCGTCTGTGCGTGCGTGCGTGCGTGCGTGTATGCACACACTTGTTTATTAGCTTCTCCAGACATTATGCATACATTATGCATATTTACTTTGGTACATGTTTACTTGAAACCCATGTTGCTAAAGCGGCCTCCTCTCCTCTACTTTCCTCTCCTCTCCTCTCCTCTCCTCTCTTCTCCTCTATTCTCCCCTCCTTTCCTCTCCCCTCTTTTCCTCTCCTCTTCTCTTCTCTCTTCTCTTCACCCCTCCTTTCCTCTCCTCCTCCTCCTCCTCCCCTCCTCCTCCTCCTCTCCTTCTCCTCCTCTCCTCTCCTCTCCTCTCCTCCCTGTAGACCGGGCCTTCTGAACATGGGCGACACGGCCAATCAGCCCTGGCTGGCCGACTCGTGGCCCAACGCCTGTGGCAACCACAAGGAGCGCAGCATGAACTGCTGTAACGGAGGCAACGGCACCAGCGACAGCAACCTCACCACGTACAGCCGCCCCGGTGAGAACAAACACACACACACACACACACACACACACACACACACACACACACACATGCAAGCGTTTGTATACACATGGACACAGACTCACAAGCACGCACTCTCACAGACACACAAACACACACTCACACAGACACACACACACACACACATATGTACACTGACAATACACAAAAGGTGTCCTTACAGCTAATGTGCACAGGTGCATAGGTGTTCTAGAAGATTCAGTGCCATAGACAGTGAAGTGCGGAGAAGACGCTAATGTGTAGGAAGAATGGGAAACATTGGTGCATTGGTTATTGGCTGTGTGTGTGTGCGTGCGTCCATGTATGTGTGTGTGTGTGTGTGTACAGAGCTTCAGGGCTTAAGAGAGAGGGGTGCTGTGCGTACCAGATGAATTCCCTACCCCAAAAAGCAGAGCTTTTAACACCACATTAGAGCTTTGTGTCTGAATAACTCCCTGCCTTACAAAGATGTGGGAGGGAGCGGAGCTCAAACAGAAACATTTGCCCCCTACACTCCCGGCCTGTGTAGAGCTCAGTGATATACATGCATCCTCATTGTGGCTGTATAACAAGGTATTTCCTTGTAGCCGGATGCAATTTGGTTTGTTTAAGTGAACAGCAGATGGTTAAAAGCTGAGTATGTTGAGAATGCTCTCTTGTTAAATGGGTATGTGCTTAAAACTAGCACTAATGTAGTGAGTCCGTGGCGTACAGTGCTGTTAAAATATGTGTGTGTGTGTGCGTGCGTACGAAAGCACTGTGCTTGACCTTGGTGTCATATTCCCTGCATCATATCCTAGCAACTGAGCTATGACAATGAGAGCCTTTCCATTAGCTGGCTTTTTACCAATGTCCTCTGTGGATTTGTTTTGTGTGTGTGTGTGTGTGTCTGTCTTTCTGTGTGTATCTGTGTGTGTGTGTGTGTGTGTGTGTGTGTGTGTGTGTGTGTGTGTGTGTGTGTGTGTGTGTGTGTGTGTGTAATTCACTGTGTAAGTGTGTATTTATGTTTGTGTTTCTGTGTTTGTGTTTTTATATGTGTTTGCTCTTTTGTATTTTGTGTGTGTGTGTGTGTGTGTGTGTGTGTGTGTGTGTGTGTGTTTGTCTGTGTTTGTGTGTGTTTATGTGTGTTCACATGTCTGTGTTTGCCGTTCTCAGCCGACTGCATCGCCAACTACAACAGCCAGCTGGACAACAAGCAGGGCTGCCTGCTGGGCTCGGACTCGGCCGTCTACTCGGACGTGGACCTGTCCAACAAACTCAACGAGATGAAGACCTTCAACAGCCCCAGCCTGTGCTACATGGGCCCCGCTGGGAGCCCGCCGACCCCCTACGAGCCCACGCCGTACGCCACCACCCAGCTCATCCAGTCCAGCATCATGAGCAAGGCCGCGGGGGGCTGCGGCCCAGGAATGGGGGCGGGGGCGGGGGCGGGACTGCCGGACCTGACGGACAAGCGCGGCTGGAAGCCGCCGCCTATGCAGCAGCAGCCGCCCGTGCCGCAGGAAATGACATCGCAGCTGCAGTACAACATCATGGAGCAGAACAGGCTGAATAAGGGTGAGTTCAACACACAGGGCTGGACTAAAATAAACAGATACACAAACAAATAAACAAATACACAAACAAACTAAAAACACACTACTGTTCTGTGTTTGTGTCTTTATGTTGTTGTTTATGTCTTTATGTGGTTTGTTTAATTTCAAAATGTGCCTTGGGCTTGCGCTTTGACATAAAGTACAAGGCTTTATTGTTGAGCTTTGGATAATTAAGATTTCATTAAGATTGACATGGCAACAATGGAGAATTAACATTTACATGACATTTTCCACATATGAAAACTGCATAATAAGAAAAGTGTCAATCAAGCTCAAGTTGGGGAATAATTAGGATAAACAGGAACTGCTGCCGGCGGAAGACATTTTACATTGAA
The DNA here is from genome assembly GCF_017589495.1 of Alosa alosa. NCBI lineage: Eukaryota > Metazoa > Chordata > Actinopteri > Clupeiformes > Clupeidae > Alosa > Alosa alosa. The sequence goes on from NC_063190.1 coordinate 9,796,989, forward strand.
GGACATATTGATAAGAAAATCAAATATGCAGATAAAGACCACCAAGCCGATATACCTCTCTGGGTTTACTAGTAGCATCAGGTCTGTTAAATGAATTGCATCAGTACAAAGTCATTATCTCCTAAACATGTAATCTAAAATCCATCCTTACCGTAGCTATGATGATGTTTTCCTGCAGCTCAAGGCATGGGGATCACCAAGGTCATGTGTTTTACACCTGCGTAGAGCACCTGAGGATAACATGTAGCTGTGCTGTGAATAGCTTGTTATTTGTCAGGGTTGTGTGTTTACTGATCGGAGTGCGTGTGTTTCGTGTGTGCGTGCAGATAGCTACCGAGGGGGCGAGGCCAACCTGCCCGCCACCATCCCCTACAACCATGAACTCAGCTCTGGAGGCTCTTACCACAGCTCGGACCGGGCCAGCAACAGCACCTCCGGTAACACGCACGCACACGCACACACACACATTATACACACACACACACACACACACACACACACACACACACGCACACACACACACATTATACACACACACACACACATTATACACACACACACACACATTATTACACACACACACACACACACACACACACACAATTACGTTATCAGGATTAATCAGTCACCGATGCTTTGGTCAATTGATGCTGATTAATGATAACTGAAAGCTGAGGAGGTTTGGTGCGTGGGACCACCTGCTCGTTGTTGGATGTTGCACTTTTCCATCATTTACATGAGGACCCGTGTTCAAACAAACAATTCCACACGCAGTTCAGCTTGTAATTACAAGTGCGCTTACTCAGCATGGGCTCTCTCAATCTAATTCGAGATGCAAATACTGCAAGAATACATGGTCATACGTAGTGACCAGAGACTCATTTAATCAACACACATTACACACACACACACACACACACACAACATACACACACACACACACACACATTATACACACGCACAGCATCAATCACACACACACACACACACACACACACACACACATTTTAATGTTACATTAATAAGTTACATTATAAATGATCAATGCAATACTGATAGTAATACTGATATATGCTAGCTGAAGTTTGTGCATGAGACACTGCTCATTGTGTGATGTTGCACTTTTTCCATCATTTACATGAGGGCCCATTGACTGAAGCAAACAATTCCACACACCGTTCAACATGATACAAGTGCATACTCAACATGAGCTCTCTCAATCTTTCAGATGCAAATATTACAAATACATGAGCTTCATACATGTGTACAACTCATTTAATCAACACACACATGCACACGCATACACACACATACACATACACAAACAGACACACACACACTGAGCCTCTGTCACAACCACCACAGCATCAATCTGTATCCAGTGTGTTGTAGCAACATTTGTACAGCTTTAAAAAGGCATGTTTTCATCAGCAGTGATCATCCTCCTGTGTGATGCTGCAGTTGTGATTAGCTGACACACACACACACACACAAAAGACACACAGACACAACCAAGTACCACAGCACCAATCTGTATCCAGTGTGTTGTAGCAACATTCGTACAGCTTTAAAAAGGCATGTTTTCATCAGCAGCCATCATCCTCCTGTGTGATGCTGCACTTGTGATTATCTGACATTTGCATGTGTCTGAGTGACACACTAATTGTATGCGCGCCTCAGCAATGTGATTACATGCCTCACTCTTCCTCCGTGAGTGTGTGTGTGTGTGTGTGTGTGTGTGTGTGTGTGTGCATGCTACTGCTACACACATGTTGATTGCCTAATTTTAAATATGGGTCTTCTCTGGGCCGATGCCAGCTCGCTACACGGCTGCTTTGCATCCATGAAATATTAGCTGGAATTTGAAATGGTATGATTAGCCATGCCTAATGCAGTAAGAAATCTGGCTTAACTGACAGACAGTAAACATGGACGGCTGCAGAGGCAGTGATTGCTGCAGTTGTTGTATCATCATGTGGAGATCTGTGTGTGTGTGTGTGTGTGTGAGTGTGAGAGAGAAAGAGAGAGAGAGGGGGAGAGAGATAGAGAGGGAGGGAGGAAGTGGGCCTCTGTGTATTAAGTGTCATAACTTTGTCCTCCAGGGAGCCAGAACCACAAGAAGGGATCACGCACTCCGAAGCTGCCCAAGCAGAGCTCAGTGACCTGGGGAGAGCCACTGCCTCCTCCCCCTGCCAACCCTCCTCCCAGCCACAGCTCAGAGGACTACTTAATGCACACAGACAAGAGGTGAGGCTACGGACAAACAAACACACACACACACATACACACACACACACACACACACACACACACACACACACACACATACATACAAACAAACACACACACACACACACACACACATACATACAAACAAACACACACACACACACACACACACACACACACACACACACACACACACACACACACACAAACAAACACACATAAGCATATAATAGACACTCACACACAATAAATAGATAAACTAGATGTACCGCAGAGCGGTACAAAATATGACCGCCCAGTCCAGTCAGCACATTTTTTCCACAAAAATAAATCAGCTGAAAAGGCCTATATGATTCTAACTGTCTCACTAAATTGCATTATCCACACTCAATTCTCACTGGTATCTGCTAGACAATAAGTACCAAAACATGATTAGTTCATAGATTTCACATATAAAATTCATTTTATACAACCCCACCCCATCTTGCCTGTTCAGAATTTCATTTCTGAAATTCTTGAATTGTGTGCATGTGTAGCGTGCACCGTTTATGTTTATGTGTGTGTGTGTGTGTGTGTGTGTGTGTGTGTGTGTGTGTGTGTGTGTGTGTGTGTGTGTGTGTGTGTGTGTGTGCGTGCTTGTGTGTTTGTCTGCGGATGTATGTTTGTGCATGTGCATGCATGCGTACATATGTCTACTATGTGAGTATGTGTCATACGTATGATTACTGTGAATGTATGCACATGGAATGGGTTAACATGACCCCTGGAGGCAAACATACAGAAAAAATTGGTCATCCTAGGCCCTACGGTTCTCGAGATATTCACAGAAAACTGTGTCTGCCCTACCCTCCTTTCGGGGGGTCCAGTCCAGCGGGGGGGCTACAGATCAAAATGAAAAACGATGGTTCCATGCTATTCATGTGGGGTTACATGCCCACCAAGTTTCGTGTACCCCGGTCTTTCAGTGTCCCGGGAATCCTTGACGGAAATTTGGACATGCGGAAAAAAAAAAAAAAAATCTGACTAAACCTAAAGCTTCGCTGCGCGGTGGTCATAATAATGTTATTACTGAAGAATCAAATACACAATATCCATACAAAACATACTGAAATACACCGACATACACAAGATCAGCAACACCTCCACACACCTCCTAGCAATTGGTAGTCCCGAAATGATGAAATAAGCCTTCAGAGAGTCATTACACACATTCACCCTCATTGGTATCTGGGTATCATGTTGAATATGCCCTGGCTGAACTCGTGCACTCCATCTTAATCCAGCAGAGAGTGCCCTACTGCTGAAGAATGTAAGTGCAGGCCAAAATGATATAGGGCCAATGGATTTTTGCTAATAGGGGGTTCATTGTAAGGTCATAATATTCACTTTGTCCTGGCTGCTCATATGCTCTCTCTCTCTCTCCTCCCTGGTGTCCTCAGCTTTGAGCCGGACACCTCCTGTCCCATGCTCCCCTCGCGCATGTACCTGCACTCGGGAGGCATGCAGGAGGAAGAGGAGGAGGAGGAAGAGGGCATGGAGAGATGCCCCACTCCGCCTGTGCGCGGAGCCGCCTCCTCTCCCGCCGGAGTGTCCTACAGCCACCAGTCCACGGCCACCTCACTCCTCCCCTCCAGGCTGGGAGCACTCGCTGTGAGCCTGCACAATCGGCCCGCGATGACGCGGGTGTGCACGCTCTTCTCTTCTCTTCGTTTTTATACACACACACATTTTCAGCTACACAACGATTTCGATCACCTTGAATGCTAGAGGAAAGAGTAATAGTCCAAGGATACCAAGTAGCGAAAAATAGTCATCTCCACTACAAAGTTATTGAGTGCAGTTGAATTGAATTGAATGCCATATTCAGCATTAGTATTACTATATTTCAATTAACTTTTCGTATTGTATCCTTTCAAGCATAGTACTTTTTGTTTAGTTTTTATTTGTTTTTATCTTCAATAAGTTATCAAAAGCACCTTGTAGTGCCAGGCAGTGTTGATGCCAAGTCCAGGGGATTCATGCCCATAAAATGTGCCTCTTCCCTCCGCTCTTAGTTCCTTTGGATGAGGGCATCATCTAAATGCCACAGTAAATCATCCGGATAGGGTATATGAGGTGCCCAACTCCCTTGGCACTGAGCACGTGCCCTTGGCATGGCCACTATAGCTGATGAGTGTCAGGTAGAGTGTGTGTAGTGAGCATAGCAAATATCTCTCTGGAAAAATGCAGGGAGAGATGGAGAAAGAGTTAGAAAAGGAGAGAGAGAAAGAGGGAGAGAGAGAGATGGGGAGAGGGAGAAAGAGATTGAGATGGAGAAAGAGTTAGAAAGGGAGAGAGAGATGGGGAGAGAGAAAGAGTGAGAGAGAGATAGAGGGAGACAGAGATTGAGAGAGAGAGATGGAGAAAGAGTTACAGAGGGAGAGAGAGATGGGGAGAGAGAGATTGGGGGGTTAGAGAGAGAGTAAGACATAAATGGGGAGAAAGAAAGAGTGAGTGTGTGAGAGAAAGAAAGAGAGAGAGAGAAAGAGAGGGAGAGCAGGCTCAGGTCTGATTTATTGGATCGCTCGGCTGAGGTGTTACTCCACAGCCCTGGAGTCGGAGCTGAAATGTGGCTCATTTTTGCGCTCAGATGTGTGGGCATGTGGCAAAGCTCCATTCTCACTTTCAAGGTGGCACACGGCAGCGCCAACCCCTTCTCAGCAGTCAGATGGCTAGCGCTAGCACAGGTGCCATGTCATTAGGGAGGAATCGTCAAACGCTTCACAAAGAGGAGTCAAAGTCGGGGTACGGTGAGGGAGGAAGGTCAAAAAGGACAAAATGTGTGGTAATTCAATCTCAGCCTTTGAGTTTAAATTCTTTGTTTTTCCCTTGGATCTCAGGCGTCACGTAGCCAGTCCCCCACCCCCGCCCCGACCTCTCTCCCCCCCACACACTTATGGATACATCTCCAGTCCCTTGGCGCTGGACACTGATGGGCTGGACGAGGAAGAGGAGGAGCTCAACGAGGATGAAGATGAGGCAGATTCAAGGGCCCAGAGTGGTTATGCCCAGCCACACCACCACCACCAGCAGCAGCAGCACCACCACAACCAACACCACCACCACCACCACCACCACCACAGCTCTGGGCAGCAGCAGCAGCAGCAGGGGGGGCCAGGCTCCCAGCAGGCAGCCCAGCGACGGCTGCACCTGCGTGGGCTGGACCAGCAGCAGACGCCCGCCTCCAGCACGGGGGACCTGGAGAGCTCGGTGACGGGCTCCATGATCAACGGCTGGGGCTCGGCCTCGGAGGAGGACAACGCCTCGTCGGGCCGCTCCAGCGCCGTCAGCTCCTCCGATGGCTCCTTCTTCACCGACGCCGACTTCGCCCACGCCGTGGCCACCGCCGCCGAGTACACCGGCCTCAAGGTGGCGCGGTATCCCGAGGAGGGCGCAGGACCCGGGGGTGAGTGTCTGGGGTGGGGTGGGGCGGGGTGGTGGATGACAGGGAGAGCCTACAGGTGCTTTTAAGTGAGAGAGACCGAAGGTAATAATAAAGTCTAATCTAAACTGCATGCTTAGAGGCACCTGCAAATCCCACAAACCAGAAAATTGGATTGTGCAGGATGGCAAAATGAGCATAATAGTTGATACATAATTACTTATCCTCCATTACACCACTAAGTCGTCCGATTTTGTATTATATTTCACAGAGCAATGGTGTGACAGCAAAGCCTACATCCAATTTCAGTAAACAACATCCGTAATTCGGTCACAGCCCAAAGCACTGAATCTTCCAAACTAAGTTCGGCTAAAGATTAACTTCATTCTTATTGAACTTCACTGTATTTCTGTGATATCTGGGACCTTGGGTCAAACCAAAATGCTTTATATATGCTTTCTTCCATTGATGTGTTATAATAAAAAGTCTCATCTCAGCGCCATCATTTGGCATCAGTTGGCTTTTATCCTGAACAACTTGCGCTCTGATTTCAACAGTGCTATATCTACAATCGATTAAATAAGAATGCACATTTGAATATGTCTATTGAGATATTAATATGTCTACTAGATCAAAGTTGATGGTTCTGACCCAGTGCTGTCTCTCCCCACATCAGGGCAGCGGTACCATGTGGGCCACCGGCCCAGCAGCCCAGTGTCTACGGACAGTAACGTGAGCACAGCTGTCATGCAGAAGCGCCCTCCTAGGAAGCACAAACACCACCAGCAGCAGCAGCAGCAACAGCAGCAACACTCACAGCACCAGGGCCAGCAGAGAGATGGCTTCACTGATGGTAAGAGGACCGGCCACATATTCATGGATTCAAGGAGTTTTATTTAGCCTGTTTTAGCCATGCGGCTCCTTTAGCCTGTGTTAGCCAAATGGATCCTTTAGACTGTTTTAGCCTGTTTTAGCCATGCGGCTCCATAAGCCTCTTTTAGCCAGTTGGGTCCAGAGGTATCCAGCTGACCATAGAAGGCCCCACAGCTCTCCCAAGCCCTGGTCATGAACAGCTTCACTAGTGAATCGCAGGGCAAAACATTGTGTTGTTCATCTCCATCTGCTGTTTTGACTCTGAACACCATTGTCATGTCAATGTCAATGTGGTCATCAGGTCATCAATATGGCAGACGCAGCAATATAATGCTGTAATTGGAAAGCTTAAATAGTATATTCTGGAACTCTCTATTTCGCAAACATGATTTGAAAGTGGGTGATGGTTGAGGCAGCTTGCTGAAAATGTACAGTAGCTCTGGACCATCCAGATGACCTGTGTGCAATAACAGTGTTATGAAAGCGGTCTACAGGTCTCTAAAACAGGTTGTATATTTGTGTCATAGCATAGACAACACAAAGACCCATAAGTGCTCTTTTGAGATCAAATGGTTGTTGCTATGCCAACAACTCTTCTGTCTGGATAGACATGATGTAAATTCTGAGTCACTTACTTCAGAGAAAACTTTATTTCATTATCTATGGACTTTCTACATTAACAAATATGGTTACAAATATGATCCGTTTTGGTAACATTTTACTTGGATAGTCTGCCCACAGAGACTTAACAGATCATCTGTTAAGATTCAAGTATGTAAAATTGTTGTTGAACAATTACTGAACATCCCTTTAGCCCAATCCAAACCCTAACCTTAGCCTTAACCATACATTGTATATAACAGAGTGTCAACAGATATTGCCAGTGTTAATAATCTGAGCATCTACTGTAGTCTGTGGTAGAACATCCAAGTGTTACCTCCATTTTTTTTATTTAATAAATTAATGCTTCTCTTAGGAATGGCTTATACTAATAATTAGTACTATTAGGTCATATTAAGTCTTGGTTTGTTTGTTTTTTACCCATGTAAACAAACAGTAAACGCCCATTTGTGTGTTTGTTGTTCTCCTGCAGACACTGCTCTATCTCTTGGCCCTGCAGCGGGGGTCAAGTCCCCCACACACAACTCGCGGGGTGGCTACGAGGTGAGGGGCGCCACGCTGCCCAAAATGGGCTGTGGAGACGGGCGCGAGAGGAGGGGCAGCGCTGGGGGCTACCGCACCAGAGAGGGCTCGGTGGAGAGGCGCGATGGCCACGACCGACACCAGAACCACAAGGCCAGCAAAGTCCGCCAGCACCCAGGTGCGCTGTTTGCATGTTACACTTTTTCAGTATGTGTGTGTGTGTCTTTCTGTCTACCTTGCTTTCTATCTCTTTCTTTCTCTCTCTGTCTCTCTCTCTCTCTCTCTCTCTCCCTCCCTCTCTATCTAGTATCCAGGTGAGTGTGTCTGGGTGTTTGTGTGAGTTTATGCATCAGTGTGTGTGTGTGTGTGTGTGTGTGTGTGTTGGTCAGTTCGTTGTAAACATACTGTATACATATTGGATTGTAATATAAACCTATTTTCCATGTAATCGTCTCCAATGTCTCCTAACATCCTCTCCCCCATCTGTCTGCAGCGGTAGCAGAGGACATCCCCCCCTACAGTCGGCCCAGCTTCCCCTCGGTGCAGGGCCAGAGGGAAGGGGCACCCAGCTCCTCCAGCTCCATGTCGTCCCGTAGCTCTGGGGGCCGCAGGAGAGGCACCGAGGGGGGTCCAGGGTCGCGCAGGAACCCTGCAGACACAGCGCTGCCCAGCATGGGGGCTTTCCAGCATGAGGAAGAGGAGCTAGAGGTACACTACTAAGCCATGCAAAGCCAGGCTAGCAGCACCCTGGAGCTCAGTGCATTAAGTTCACTTCACAGGGTCATGTCCTGCAGCTTTGCAGCTTAATTTCTACCATCATGTGTGTGTACAGTAGTGGGTGCAACAATAACAATTTCATTTCAAAATGACAATAACAGATGATTTAGTCCTAGACCTTCTCCATATCTGGCTCCATAATTTTAAGAAGTAGTATATTAAACTGGTTCATGCTAAATTAGCATATTATTTTCTCTCATTTCAGTGTAGACTGTTAAACACTTTTATATATGTAGACTATTAGACACAAATTCCACAAATGTATACATATTTGTTTGACAAATATTTGCTATTAATCCCTTGATTCATTCTATAGACTATTGTAAGTTAAGTGTTAGATTCAGAATGAGCTGAGTTTATGTATCTTACACTCTAGCTGATGTGTTTTTTTCCACAAACCTTGATTGACTAAGTGCATTCAAATCAAGTATGGCACTTAACTAGGACTCACTGATTAGCTACATACGACATGTGGATGTAATTTTAAGAATAATAATCACAGTAATCACTGTGTATTTGTAGGCTATCACTAGCTCACTAATGTTGAGTTTTGCTTGTTTTGTTTGCAGCTTTTGGAAAGCTGAGGGACCACAACACATACAGTGTAGACCAGAGGAAGTACTTCCAGGTCACCGCTGGAAAGAATGACCCTGTTCTCCCCCTCTGGACTTGAATGCCAACCACTGAAAGTCCGGTCAACATCATGTACATGACATTTTACAAAAGAAAACTGAAAACTGACCCATGATTAATGTGTCATTTTCTTCATTATTTTATTTTTATTTTTTATTTTCTTTATTTATAATGTGTTAACAAGTAACTGAATGTACTTTTCCTGTCCAAATGGAGGACCTCCTCTTATAAAGGTACCATCTACATTTTTGGAAATGTTCAGTTGCTGATTTAGTTGCTTGCAATGGCAGTCATTCAGTGAAGCCCTCCAAAGTACTGATGTTCATGTGTATTAAAGATGTTTTGGGAGTTGCAGACCATTGTTATATACAGAAGAATGTTTTTCAGTCCCACTCGGTGGTATAGTACTTCAAATTGATCTTCCTTTTTTGCTTTCTCAACCATTTATTTGACTGTATAAAATATTTGGTCAAAAGTATAATTGTTGTAAATTGGTCAGTTCACTATTAAGAAGTGCAGCCATTTGGATTTCCCTTTTTCTAATGCACTGTTTTGAATTTATTTTTATCGATGTTGTTATTGTTGATGTATGTTCTTTTGTCTTACATTGGTTTTAAAAGCACAATCACTTAACTTTATTTTAAGTCATTTATTGTTAACTATGGAATGTTCCACAGTTATGGAGGAACAGACACAAGGAGTCTTGTCAATAATTGTGTTTGTATGATGAAAGAGTATTGTCTTATATTAATGTCTGGATATTACCAGAATGGAACTGAGACTCCACTGTTTGGTTAGAGTTTCATGAGATTACGTGGATATTAGATTACATGTTACCTAGCGGATCCAACTTTAAAGTAGAGGAAGGAAGAAGAAAGAAAGAAAGAAAAGAAAGAAAGAGAGAGAGAGAGAAAAGAAGAAAAACTAGTTTGCCATGTCATTACTTGCAGTTTCACAGTGCAGTATCCAACATGAATCAGATGTAGGAATTATGTAGAAATGCACTTAATGATTGTGATTATGAAGAAAAGGGCAACGGGCAATATGTCTAGAAAAAGCAAGTGAGAGCTGAGGTGTGGCATGGAGTCTCTTTTCCATTTTGTTATTGGGCACAGGAGGGGTGACGGTGTGTATGTGTGTGTGTGTGGGGGGGGGGGTGTTTACATGAAGTCCCCCTCCAAGAGAAGAGGTGCACTGGTTTATCACTTCATTCAACAGTCCTCATAAACTAGTAGCAACTTATGGGGACATTTCTCTGCCTTTCCTATTGGACTTTATGGATCTCTACGCAGATGTCATTGTGAGTCATTCAGTTTGGTCTATCTGTTGTTTCCACGTGAAAGCTACCTAGTTGGGAACAGCACGGACAGAAGAGAAGAGGGTGGTGAAAGATGGAAAGGTGGGATTCTTTCTCTTTGATGTGACTTTTTTCACTCACGGCTCCACCTGCTCTTGTGACTGTAGCACGGGGGCTGCTCACTGGCAGTGCTGGAGTTGGCTGACCTTCTCAAGGTCAAGGCTTTTGCAGTAAAATAAAAAAAAAAGAAATACTACAGCTTTTTTTGGAGTGAGTGAATGAAAGGAAACGTGTGAAGTGTTGTTCCCTAGCGGAAATATGTGCTGTCCATCTTTGTTCGGAGTTTACCATGTTTGAAAAGAAAGAAAGAAAAAAAAAGACCCAACCGCTTTAATGTCAGTCATAACTTTTCATTACTGGGAATCTTGTATTTCAAAAAATGAAACAAAACAAAAAAATGTCATTTTTCCATATTATTTATTATTAAAAGAACTTCAAATGCAACCTTTTTGTGTGCCTAGTACTATGTTGTATTGTTCTCTCTCTCACTAGGTGGTGAGCGTTCTTCATGAAACTGATCTAATTTACTAGGAGGAGAAGGTTGTCTTTGGATGTGCATAATGCAATCCACTTGCTTTAATTAAGCTCACTCAAACAATGGCATTTTTTAGCAGAACATCTGTGTGCTGCCACATGCCGAGAGGCGATTACAGGTGTGCTGTGTGGGTGGGTGGGTGTGGGTGTGTGTGGTATGTGATGAAAAATGAAGGTTCATATTAACACTGACAGTTCAGTGTGCTATGTGTTACATGTGGTCCGGCATAGTTCACTATTATTCCCAGTCAGACAGGCTTTATGCCGTCCTCAAAAATATATATTAATAATATATTTTATCAACGTAACTGACAACATTCATAAAACTGTCATGTTGAAACCTTTGCCATGCTCTAAAAAATGAAAACAGACTGCCTACTATTGCATGCTCACTTGTGTTTGTGTTTCTAACACAAACACTTGCTTTAGTCATTGCACCTGTCTGGTCCCCTAGGAGTCTGGGCCCAGCTTTTCCCAGCAGCTTGCCCAACTCAGTGCTGAGTGTGGTGGTGAGGCCTTAGGGTTGAGGGACCCTGAGTATGGAGGCCTGCCGATGAAAGAGCCTCTGGTTTCGGAAGCAGTGACGTCAGACTCCTGAAGGTCATATCCATTAACATCTGCTGCCTGGGTCACGCGTGGGCACTTAGTCAGTCATTAACCTGACCAGACCCGTCCAGACCTCAGTGCCCTCCACGCTCCGGTCTCTCAATTGGTGACGCAAGGGTAATTCAGTGTTACAGCACAGCCGTCCAACTCCTGCAGACCGGCTAGCACAGTCACTGACTCATTTGGTTTCCCACTGGGACCATTTAAAGCAGGCATGTCTTGGCTTCCTTCAAGCTTGTCAAAATGTGTTTTTCAAAGTCAAAAATTCAACAGCTGTTTTGTGCAGGAAGAAAAACATTTTCACTGCTAGAGAGTGAGAAAAAAAAAATATTTTCCAATCTTAAAATTCAGTGCCGGATGTGTGTGTGTGTTGGTGTGGAACGAACCAGCATTTAAAACGCACAACAAGGCCTTGTCTTCGGACCCTCTGTTTTGTTTAATATGCCATGAAAAGGCGTGTGTGTGTATGTTGGGGGTTATGACCCCTTGTTAAGTTAATCGTCTGTCTGTGGTTTGTTTCTGGTGTGTGTTCTGTGAGCTGATGTCCTCTCTCCTCTGCTCTGATGATGAGGCGTGCCACGTGATGATGGATGACCATGGCCTGCGGGCTCCGACTCGGCGCGGCTCAAGCTCGACTCCACGTGTCCTGTCAGCGTCAGCAAATAAACACGGCCCATCCATCTTCATTACGAGTGTGCGGAGACAGCTGTGCCAGCACACACACACACACACACACACACACACACACACACCTTTTAACTCGTCATCTACAGACTTGGAAACAAACTCCATCCTGTGAAAGTGGAGATGCTAGCAAGCCGGCAGTGTTTCCCAGCAAGGATCAGCATCTACTGTAGGTTGACTACATAATCATGACAACAATCCTAGCAAATAAATAATCAAACAAACAGACACACATATACATGCATAACATTCATAAACTGAGTCTGATAGAAATGTTATTGAACGAATCAAATGAATTTAGCTCAGATTTTAGTCCTTCATTTTTGTTGGCAGGATTGGTTCTAACATTTCTACTCCTAGAAATGGCTAAAGGCTAAAAGAGTAAAAAAAAACATGGATCTTTTTTTTTTTGTCTTTTTCTATGGCGCATTTGAGGACTACTTTCCCTTTTTTTCCACCCAAAACCGAGCTAGCAAGTGTAGCCAGTGTGGGCAACCAGCCTGTGATAAGACAGCGCTCCACGGGAGAGCCTCCTAATCCCCCTTCCCTGCCTCCCTGCCCACTGCCCACGAAATTAAACGCCAGCGTCAAGGATTAAACCTGTCCCCGCCAAGACTGCTTCATCGCAGAGTCAATTAAACAATGACATAAGAGATTTACCGCACCCCCCTGCCCCCCTACACACACACACACATACACACTCAGAGAGACACACAGTGTGCCATTGCCTTGTGCATTTAAACTGCACAGGAAGAGAGGGAAAGGCTGCTAATTGCCCAATCATTTCCTCCCATCAGCCATTTTGGGGACATACACACACACACGCACACACACACACAGTGTTTCCAACGTTCCAGTGAATTAACCCTCAACAAAGACCCGCATGTTTGGGTTTGTTTTCTCTATTGTCACGATGAGCACGAAGAAAGCTTTGTTTTTGTTATCTGTCAGAGAGACCCAACATTCCCCATGGCACCACGACAATGTGGTATGTCTTGCACTCTGACAATGCCACACATAGAATGCAAGAAAAAAATGGAAGAATACATTGGAGAACATTTTCTGGACAAATATATACGCACACACACAGGGGCGCCAGTGGGGGTTGGGGGTTAGGACGATTCAAAGGGCCCAGCACTGACAGGGGGTCCCCAGAGAGCAGCACCCCTGCACACACACATGTAAAATATTCATTAAAAAATTGGAACTTTTTTAAACACTACCTATTCAGTATAACCAATATATAGTAGCCTACTATATACTGTATAATCAGTAGTATCTAAAGAATAACCTGATCATCATTTTTTTGGGTGCAGGAAGTCCACAGGCAGACATGGAGCTACATATGGCTCAACAAAAGTGTGGGAACCTCCCTTTCAGTTAGCAAAGCCTGCAGGTGAGATGGCAGGAGGTCACACAGTGTCTGTGTGTCCACAGGGACTCACTCACACCTACCACCACACAAGGACAGCAAAAGGGGAAAGGTGAAAAACAAACAAAAGCTGATGCTAGAGTAAAATGCTTAGCGGTCATTCATTAGCCTGCTAGTATGGTGAAAGTCTTTTTTTGTAATATTGTGATAGGCTACAAGCTGAGATCCTACTAATAGATCTGTATACAGTAGATCTAACAAGCATTGTTAGATAAGCGTAGATAAGTGAAATAATCTTTACAGATGCAAGATTGTCTGTTGTCTTAGCATTGCACAACCATACAATGCTATGCATTTGCTAACTTTGTATTTACGCCTGTTTTCCCTTGCCTGTGCTGTGTCTCCTTGAGCTCTGGATCAATAAACAGCGGTGTCCCTCATCTCACATTGTGCAGGATCACTGGCTAGGGAGAGCAGCTGCTTTGAAATAATGGCTGTTAGTACCACCATCTGTCTAAGCTAATGCTAAGCTAAAGTGCTATAACTGTTTGAGTGGTGTTTATGGAGGAGATGTGCATGTGTGTGTGTGTGTGTGTGTGTGTGAAAAGGAGATAGATAGAGACACAGAGAGAGAGTGCATTAGCATTACATGAAATATTACCACAAAAAATAGGTTAGCAGAAATAATTAAGAAATGGCTGCTGTGACATAAAGGAAAATTCCGGTATTTAGCACTTTGAGTCCCTTTTCTCACCACTCGGTGAGTTGCACAGTTTTGAAAACGAACGTTAAGGGATGTTTTAGGACATGTTTGAGCATGCCTGTTGGCAGCCACTCAAAGTAGTCAAAGGCGATTCAAAACGAGTCAGAAAAGTCGAGACAGGACCAATCGTCAAAATGTCGGTGTCCACCACTCTAGTTCATCCAAAACAAACCAGAAAAGGGACTCAAAGTGCTAAATACCGGAATTTTTCTTTAAGGACACGTGTAACAAGTAAAACACATCAACTGTGTGTGTACAGTTCCTACGTGAACCTGTTACGGCACAGACCAATTTGATGCTCAAAGGCCCTTTGTGAGTGATGGCCAATCAGAACTGTGTTATATGTTGTGGACATGATCATTTTTCACAACTAGACCACAAGCTACCCATTTTCACAGAACAGATTTAGATGAAGCCCTTTAATAAACCCTTCCTGGTGAAAGGCATTTTGAAGTAGTCATCTTCCTGCTGCGAACCTGACTGTGGACTTGTTTGTCTGACAGCAGTGGTGGAAACAATTTTCCGCTCACCGGATGCCATCTCCCATTCAAGGCCAACTGTTTTCATTCCAGAATCCTTTTCACACTGAAATTCAATTTGTGACAGACAGTGTGTGTGTGTGTGTGTGTGTGTGTCTCTCTCTGTGTGCATGTGTGTATGTGTGTTGATTATGTTCAGCATCTATATACTCAAATCCCTGACCTTGATAAACAGAAAGGCTCACAGTGAACATACAGTATGCACACACAGATGCACATAGACAGGCATTCATCATGCAAACACACATATATATATATACTGTGAGGGCTCTGTCGGGGATCAGTGCCCCACATGGCTACAAACAGGCCAGCAAAGGCAGATGAGAGGCATAGTATTGGATGGGCGGTACTACCCAAGAGCAGTGCCTTAGGAAGCTCCGGCCCCCCCAGGTGTCTGTGCTTGTCTGGAACAGGAAAGAGGGCCTGAATTCGTGAACAACCCACCATGACAACCAAGAGGGCTAGGTGGCACAGTCAGTGGCAGGGACCGAACTTCCCACTAACATCTCTCTCTCTCCCCTTTATCTCAGAAGCCGACACGAGTCCTCTGACTGCCTCGATCCAGCACTGTGAAGATTTGAGTTGACCTCTGCTCCCCATCCCTTTTCCCCACACATTATAAATAAATTCCTAAGTTTGTTCACTGCAACCTCTGTGTCTGACTGCTTTGTTCCAATTGGTTGACCCACTATTCTGTCTCGCACGGCACGGCCAAATAAATGATCAAGGTCACATATACACATACTGTAATAACACTGTGCAAACCCAAAGCAAATACTGTTAACTACTCATGTTCACACACGCGCGCACACACCCACACACAGATATGTGCAATCTTCATCAAAAACATATGTTGATATCTTGACAAATACCTGATCAAACAAACTGATATACCAAAATAATTTCTATACCTACAGATACAAACAAAAGTATAACCCTATCCACTAGAGGGAGCTAGTTTTTCTCTGTTAGGCAACATATAATCTACCATCTAGGAATCTATTGAGATTCAGTTCTTCATGACTAGCAATAATCTCTGAATGGCCCTGAACCACATGCAAATGTAACCATTTTTCCCTGTGTGACAAGTCTGCATTGGTAATTTCTATCGGTGTGGTGCATTAAAATAAAATCGGGCAAATCTGGCTTTGGCGAGTGCAGACGCTCAACTGTGTAAACAAGAGACTGGCTGATCCACCTCTGCATGCGTTTAATACCCTCTAATTCGTGTCACCATCAATTCAGGCAGAGCTCACAGAGCTGGCAAGCCGTTAAGGTGAAGAGTGGTTGTGATTGCTGAGAGAAGAAAACATGATTTTAATTTCATATCACCACTTAGTTTCTTCCCTGCATTAATCATGCTAATTTCGTCGCGTTAGGATGCATTTGCTGGCTCTGATTAATCCAAAATAAATAAATGGTGGTGATTTATTTGTTTGTTTATTAATTTGCTTGATTAAGAACATTTTATCTCCTTCCCAGTGACCAGGGGCATTGAGTCAGAAGTGTGTGTGGGTGAAGATAGACTAGCACTAGATTTTCACAAGTGCCTCTCTCAGTATGCAAAGCACTTACATCTTATTTATCCCCTATCGGCTGTGTAGGAGTGAACTGTTCCTGCATAGGCTACAAGAAGTCAACACTTATACTGCTGAGGGACCATTTTGATTCTGATTTTCAGTCAATTCTTGCTGTTTCCATCATCAGCATGTCATGCCTGTTTAGCCTCTATTCAGCTCTGTGTCCTGTGCACAGTAGATGTGGTGGTTTAGTGAGCACATTCCAAATTTGTGTGCATTAAGTATCATAGTCAGAAATAACTCAACCAGACCAGTCCGTATATGTTCACATACATATTTTATTTGCATTTTTGTTCATGTTTTTTTTTTTGTATGTTTTTCTTTTCTTCAGAAACGGTCACGTTGCAAGTGCCTGTGTTTTCCTGAGGGCAGAACAGATTCGGCAGGTTTTAGGACCCTGGCTCACCGTTGCCTCCGGCGCAGACTCGGCCCGCCTCCGCTCCTGGATCTGACCGACGCGCAGGTCCGGCCAGAGCCAGCTGCCAGCCGAGGGCGACTCTGTACACGTGGAGATAATTACAAACTGCACAGAGAAAGAGAAATCAAAAGATCCGTACAAAGAGGTGAAAAAGTGAATCTCACTGGCGCACACACCATCATGACTCAAGGTCACAATGCATACCAGGGGGTATTTCCTTTTTTAAATAAAAATAAACATTAGAAATCTCTCTCTATCACTGGTTCAGGTGATTCACAGACCAGAGAACTGTAACCTGTGACTGCCCTACATGTGACTGTATGGTTCCTGTCAGTTTAATTTAAAACCAGAACAGAGTTTGCTAAACATGCAAACTAAACATCAAACAGGGAAGTGGTCATACAGGAGTCTCTCTCTCTCTCTCTCTCTCTCTCTCTCTCTCTCTCTCTGTCTCGCACATCTGTGTTGTGTTCTAATCTTCACACATCTGGCAAATACCCTCCTGGTCCAGTACTCACTGCTGCATCATTGTGCCCAGGCTGGGGAAAAAGGACAGCAAGCTGCTATCTGCCCACCATACCAATGGCCTCCATTAGTGATGGAAAGGAGGCCAGCATGTCTGCTGCAGCATGTCTGCTGCATACCTAAAGCACTCTTGAAATTTTAAAACTCCTTTTTCAAAAGAGTTTTTCAGAGCCTTCCAAACAATGCCCTGCATTCCTTGTGTTCTTTCCTTGAAGGAGAACCATTGAGCAATTGACCAATCGACTGCTCACTTAAAATAAGTTTTTTATAGACACACACTTTCTCTGTCATTCTGTCTCTTTGTCATTCTCTCTCTCTCTCTCTCTCTCTCTCTCTCTCTCTGTATTCTTCTGCCACAGTAGTCACAGCCTGCCTACAAAACTGCCATACTGCACTTACAATTGACAGTGCAGGATGATAAAAGCTCTGTCCTGAAATCTCTTAATACTCTTTTCCTCCCCCATGCCCCCACTCCTCCTCAGTACAGACACTTCTTTTCAACATAATCATTCGCTTTTTTTCCACGAGTCAGCCAAAGCTGAAGACGTTGTGCTTGTCACCAAAAAAATGTTCTGTGCAAAGTAAACAATTATTCATAATAACTTAGCAAATATTTAGAGCATTTATGAAAAAAAAGAACAAAATTAACCATTGTGACACCACGTTTCATCAATACACAATGCAAAATGACCATTGAAAGAGACACAAACCTAAAATTTGATTTTGGCTTGCATAGCAAAGCAACATCAAACAAAATAATATTAATAAAAACATATTTACAAGAAATACAAATCCCTTTTTTCCTCCATGGCAAGGGACAATAAGCTTACAGCTGTGATTTCTCTTTTTTTCCACGTCATTCACAACAAGTTTATATTGTATAAGTGATTTATATTTTCGTGACACAAAACTCAGGGAGGGGGAGGGGAACATGTGAGATAATTCTCCAAGAGGGAAGAGGGGCAAAGAGCGCAGTGGGGTGGGGGGGAGGAGGGCGCAGTGGGGTGGGGGGGAGGAGGGCGCAGTGGGGTGGGGGAGGAGGGCGCATAGTGAGATGTGTATCCATGTGTCTGTACATCACCATCAGTTCCTTTTCATCTCTTTTTTTCTTTCTATCACTCTCTCTCTCTCCTTTGTATTCTTTCCCTCCTTTCTTCTTCTGGGAGACACCAGGAAGGAGAGAGATTCATTGCACAGGTTCAGCGGGAAGTCCCTTGTCTGGGATGGGGGGCAGTGAAAGGTCCAGTTCTTCATTCAGATGGGCCATTCTGCAGGAGGGAAACAGACAGGACAGTAAGACACATTGGCAGGTAACAGTAAGACAGGTAAGAGAAAGAGAACAGTAAACCATAGAGCCCGTTGAATGACAACACAGGGGACAACAGACCCAGTCAAACCAAAAACAAATGATGAAGGCTAGGCAGGTAGGACAGCAAACAATAGTCTCGCTCTGACAAGATAGAGATATTCAAGAATGTCAAGGGACACAATAGAAGGACAAACAAAACATTCAAACAGAATGTAGCAAGTAAAAAAGGACACAAAAAGAGAAATAGTTGAGGAGACACAACTCACACACAAAGACACACACACACACACACACACACACACACACACACACACACACACACACACACACACACACACACAGACCATAGTCAACTCCGTCAGCCTTGAAACTATAACCAGAGACGGTTGAGATCTTTGGTACAACAATCCCCCAAACACAAGGCTGTTGCCATGGCAACGGCACACTCACATAACTCTCTGTGGTTCGACTCCATGCTGCCAAGGCCCAGGCGCCCGCTCTCTGATTGGTCGGCGAAGGGCCTCTGGTGGACGCCGCGTCCCAAGGTGCCCCTGGAGGAGGAGGAGGCGGAGCCGCCCCAGGGTCCCATGTGCTGTCGCTCCAGGGTGGACACCAGGCACTCGTCGGGCATCCCGATCCAATGGTGCCCCAGGAGCCGTGCAGGCGTGCCCCCACACTGTGGAGGGGCTCGGAGGTGGCAGAGTGCCCTGCGGGGGGAGAGCAGAGCAGAGCAGGGGGTTAAGGATGCTCTTGAGGGGGGTTACCAAGTCTTTGTTCAGGCCTCATCAAAATGATATGGAGCTTTCTCCGGTAGTCTTGGAGCTATCCTAAAGACCCAGTCATGCACAGCTGCTGGAAGGTGGTCAACGAACTCAGTGGTGTAATCTAATTAACTGTTGTGAGTATACTGTGATGTAGTAGTTTGCTGGGGGTATACTCATACTGTGATCAACCCCAAATGTTAATATGTATCCTTGTCTATTTTAAGTGGGTATACTGAGATGATGATGCTTTTTAACTGGGTATACTGTGCAGTCCTGCGTACCATGTAGACAACACCACTGAACGAACCATAGTCTGTGAATTTGTTGGTGAAAACACATGACGCAATTAAAATGATGCTGAGCTCAGCTAGAAGAGCATTAGAGCACAAACACTGTGTTCAATCTTCTGAGATTATAATTATCAAAATAAATTCATTCCAATGTGCAAAAATGTTTAATAAATATTTACTATTCTCATATCAGCATCAGTAGAAATAACAAATACCGGTAGATAATTCTTTATCAGTAATCAATATAAGTAACAGTATAAGCCGCTAATACTGGATCTAATGACTATTAGAGATCCATACGCTCTATTGTACAATGCCTCTAATTCCTATTCATGAATTAGTTATTCACTTATTGGCTATGCACTATTTATATTCAATTTAATGTGACTCATTATGTGTGAACAGTTAATTTTATACTACAGCAGTACAGGTGGCTATTCCCCATAGCACGATCTCTCCCTCTGTCTCTCTCTCTGTCTCTCTCTGTCTCTCTCTCTGTCTCTCTCTCTCTCTCTCTCTCTCTCTCACCGTCGCTGAGGTTGGGCTCCCTGCGGGGCTCAGTGGCGCCCGTCATCTCTGCCCGGTGCTTGCGTGGGGCCTGTGGCGCCCTCCGGTGGCCGAGGCTCTGCGTGCCCAGCAGGCTACTGTCTGAGGAGAGGGGGCTGTCGGGCTGGGTCCGCGAGGAGTAGGCCTTCCCTGGAGAGATGAGGAGATATACACACACACACAGAGAGAGAGCGAGAGAGAGAGAGAGAGATAGTGAGAAAGAGTGAGAGAGAGAACTAAGTATGTCCTTATGAGGAATTTGGTATACTTACATAAATACATGCTAAATGTGCATGAAAATGTGCATGTTTGAAAACAGGGCATTTCATATGGCACAGTCGACCTCAACTGATCAAAGAGGTTTAATCACATCATATATACTTTGTAAAAAAAGTCCTGCCTGGTGTATAGCACATATTCCAATGTAATAACCGTGTTATAACCAAAGATATTGGTACTAACATGAGAGAGGAGCCATGTGTAACTACGCTGAGGAGAGTCTGGTAAAGTTGGACTCGGAGGGGGCCTGGCAGCATGCCAGACGCCTCTGTTGACCCGCCACCTCCCCTGTGGGGGTCGTGCTGAATAAGAGAGATTTCTTCGACACGACCAGGCAGTGCAAAACTGGCAAGGATCACGCTGGGTCATGTTCTTCCACTCACACACACACACACACACACACACACACACACACACACACACACACACACACACACACTCACCCACCCTGTGGGAGTGTGTGGGCATGGTGACAGAGAACAATAGAAGGCAGAAGAAGCAGAGGCGGAGGTGAAGAGGAAGAGGAGGAGGAAGCACAGAGAGGGTTGAGAGAAAGAAAGAAAGAAAGAGAGAGCGAGAGAAAGAAAGAAAGAAAAAGAAAGAGAAAGAGAGAGAAAGAAAGAAAGTGGGAATCTGAGAGACCTTTCAGAGAGAATAATCAGATCTAGTGGGCCGCTCTTGCGCGGTGCCGGCGGCCCTGGGGCTCTGATAACGGCACAGTAACTACTTCATCACGCCACTGGCCCATAGATCAGTGACGCCGCGTGTCACATTCGCCCGGACTGCTGTTCCATCATCACCCGGAAAAACTGTGGTGAGGCCCACGGTGGTCCACCACTCACCTACACCCACCTTACACACACACACACACACACACACACACACACACACACACACACACACACACACACACACACACACACACACACTCCGGCTTGCTCAGTCAAGTGAAACACCCCATCTCCTTCTTCTCCATCTCTTCCTCTCCTCCACCACCGCCTCCATCACCCCTTCTCCCAACACCCAGCAAGACTACACTCATTCCATCACCAAGGCCCTCGCACCGTATCGATTGGCTGAGTAAAAGAAGATCAATTCTCGTTACATGTCTCCATGGTTATTCAGCAAAGTTAATGAGAAATGTTTCCATGGCTAACTGCACAATATCATCCAAAGGGAGAAAGTAAGATTTTCAAAAAGGCTATAGGAAATATGATTGAATATGAGGTAGCCTACGGATCATATACGGACAGTCATTTTAACGCTGCAGTTTGTGCTTTCAATGGTACTATGGGGTGGAATTGTTCTTAAATTAAGTGGAGCCATGTTTAAAGCTGGAGTGATATTATACATGTAGAGTCCCCCCATAACCCCCTACAATTCATCAAAAGGACACGAGAGGGGGAGAAATGGCTAAATGAGATGTCAAACAGGAATGATTGCTTCCATCAAAAATTCATTTCGCTCCTGAATGCTGCATACACATTTTTTCTTTCCCTCTCTTTCTCTCTCTCTCTCTCTCTCTCTCTCTCTTCTGTCCTCGCCATGCAAATGTGCAAATTTCTCACTTGTATAACCTTCCTCTATCATTAGCGGTCATTCAATTTCCTGTTAAAATTCATGAAATTTTGAGTGACTATTTTTTTTTTAAAGAACTTGAATGGGTCATCTGAGAATGTGCTGAGAAAATTGAAAAATCAGCATCATGTCAGCTAAAACTACCGGATTCTCTTGTCCGACGTCCAACAAAATGAAAAAAAAAAAATCACCCCAGTGACCCTTAGATTACCAGTTAATACTTAACAGGCAAATACCACAGCATCTGATATCCGCCCCCAATATGAAAAGGACAATGAGGAGACACTATTTAAACATCTCTGCTACTGAAGAAATATGAAATCATGAATACAGAATGCACAGGAAGCTGCTTGCATTAATAACAACAAATCACTACTAGCGCTATTCATAATATGCAGGTCTCACCTCATCCTGAATGTTGACACTGGCATGTCATGTCTAGTTCCTTTGACTGATTGTTTCAATACCTGTTTGTATCTCTGGCACCAGCCCCCACCCCACCTTATTACCCATGTCCTGTACTCTACCCTTTTAACCAGTGAGTGTTTGTGTGTGTGTGTGTGTGTGTGTGTGTGTGTGTGTGTGTGTGTGTGTGTGTGTGTGTGTGTGTGTGTGTGTGTGTGTGTGTGTGTGTGTGTGTGTGTGTGTGTGTGTGTGTCTCACCCATTTTATCCTCGATGAAGTATTTTGGTATTGTCCCCCCTATAATGAAAGGTAATTAAGAAATAAATGATGTTGGCCTCTTTATCTCCCAGCTGAATGGATTGGTGCCGGGGCGAGTGTGCTTGTTACAGCCTATGTCCTATGACACTGGGCACACTGAACACATTCAGTCAGAGCTTTTTCATTTCGTGTTTACTTATTCAATCGTTTCACCCCTTCCACCTTTAGCTCATCTGCAGTCAAACATTTGCATTTATATGAATCATTCAGTGGCTGTTCCATACAGTGCAACATTACACACACTGAATACATATATATACTGGTATATGTTATTTTAGTGGCAGCACAGAGCTGTCTGGCTGTGCTCAGTTAAACACTCGTCGTATAAAAGGCTCCTCAGACATAAGAGGAAAGTGTAATGGTAATGGGAGCTCCAGGAGAGGTTTGTCTGAGACACATCAGGCTGTTGAAATGAAAACCAAGGAAAGGCCCCTTGTGGAGACATCTGTGTGGTTCCTTGTAATGAAAGAAAAGCGTGTTGTGACTGTGTGTGTTGTTCTAATGAGACAAAAGCTTTTTTATTTCTTTCTTTTTTTTTGGATGGTGGCCATCTTTGTGTGTATTCTTGAGCTGACAGAAGGGTGTGTCAATGGTGGCATAGGTGTGCATTCTTTTGGTAAGGAGTGCGTGTATGTGTGTGTATGTGTGTGTGTGTGTGTGTTTGTGTGTGTGTATGTGTGTGTGTGTGTCTGTGTGTGTTTGTGTGTGTGTGTGTGTGTGTGTGTGTGTGTGTGTGTGTGTGTGTGTGTGTGTGTCTGGATGTGTGTCTTCTTCTAATGGAAAGTGCATTCATGTTGGTGACTTTGTGAGATCTCTTTGTGTGTGCATTGACAGGATATAGTGTGTGTGTGTTTGGAGACACCAGTGTGTGTATGTACAGTATGTCTGTGTGTGTGTGTGTGTGTGTGTGTGTGTGTGTGTGGGTGTGTGGGGGTCTGTTCATTACCTGTGCCAGGACCCTCCATGTTGTCCATGCTACGCCCGGGCGTGTACTCCAGCTTACACAGCGGTCGTGACAGGTCGTACTCCTCGCTGTCTCCATCCTCATCCTCCCCGTCAGTCATGATGTCCGGTCCCAGATCAGAGGCCAGCGTGCTGGACACGTAGCCTACGGGAGGGGCGGGGGCCTTGGGCGGGAGCGGGCTGCCCTTTATATGCCTGCGTGACAAGACAGGAAACAGAAAATAGAACAAAATAAAACACTGAAGAATGACTGCAGGTATAAGGGAATTACAATAGTGGAAAATATCACTAGGAGCCAGAGGCAGGGAGATGGACAAAGAGAGAGAGAGAGAGAGAGAGAGAGAGAGAGAGAGAGAGAGAGAAAGAGAAAGAGAAAGAACCCCCTTGAGAGTCAGAGAGACTATCTAGTCCCAGACAAGTTCAATAGACAGAGAGCTGCACTGAATGGAGATCGAATTTAGATTTGTGTTTTTTCCTCGGCGATGCCGGAGGTGGGCGCTACTTGGGCTGGCTGGCGGTCCAGGCAGCCAGGCAGCGCAAATGGTATCGGCAGGGCTTTACACGGGCGGCGGCGGCAATAATGGGGGCGTACTTGGGTTCATGGCAGCAGAAAGATGGAGCGGTGGGCCGGCCTGTCAGCCACGCACAGGGGCGTTATCTGGAACCCAGCTGCCCGCCTTGACAGCCCTCGGTGAAACACCACCCCCCCCCCCCCCACACACACACCACCCCCACAGCATAATTACCAGCTCTTTCTCTTCCTTCTCCTTGTTTTCAGACGCACACCAACACTAAACCCAGTCATTACTACCCCACCCCTCCCCCCACCCGTACACCACCTAAAGAACAAGTAGATGTCACTGCATCCCTCCTCCCCTCCCCCCACACCCATGCTTGACAAGTTTTTTTTTTTTTTTTGCCGGTGCTGGTTACAACTGTAATCAATGAGTGAGCTTTTATCACCTGCAGGCAACACGACAGGCCCAGCCTTTGTGTGACATTTTGTGGGAATGCCAGGCTCATGTACTGTTTGGGGAAAAGCTTTGATATGCAAAGGAGATGCATTTGCATAGAGGTTAAGTTGGCCTGGTTGAGCTGTCTCGCTTTTGAGTGAAGCACAATGAGCAGGTGTGTGTGAATTAGCTGCTTTCTCATCCCTGTAGATGAATGCAATCCAATAGGCCTGCTATCCCTAGCTAACATTGCACTGCATTCATTCACCAACTGTGTCAACTCTGGCATGTGTGATTCACATCAAACCAGCAAACTAATACATTTGGAAACAAAGGAAAATAATGTGAATTGTAAGGTAAAATGTAAGATGAATCCATATACCAATTCACTATTAAACAAATGCAAAGACAGTTGTGTGCCCATACATACACTACTTTAAATTCCACGTTGTCTTTAAACTTCCGGTCCGGCCTAGCTTCGTCTGAACTTCATTGGGATAACCTGACGAAGGGGATATAGAGGCTAACTTGGGAGGAAAACGGCAAAATGTCATCAGGAGGTCAGATTGCAATAGTGTGCCAGCTACCCAAGGCTATTCACCCCTACGGTGGGTAGGCGATCGCGGCAGTGGCAGCTGTATGGTATGGAGAAACTTCGCAAATCCTTATCTGTTTGGTAACTATAGTGAAAAACTAGTTTAGAAAGTCATTACAGAACAACCCATCCAACTTCAGATAGGAAAGGGTGTATAACAGAAATGTCTTAAGTCACCAAAATCCTAAATAAACGTTCCTAACTTTAGGATGACCCATGTATATGATGCCAAATCTGCTATCGCAATGGATGTACTGCTCAATGGAAGTTCGGAGACAATGTGGGCAAAGCTAGCACCCCCCATGTTTGCGCGCGGAATAAGTTGAATAGTGTTTCATTCATATAATACATAGATACAGATGTACATAGAGTGCATCCTGTGTGTGGGCGGGGGGTCCCTCACCATGACTGCTTGGCCACCTCGTACTGGTAGGCGCGTGCGTCAGCTCGTCCAGGTGGGCCTGCAGCATGGACTGCATCTCCTCGTGGTGGACCGAGCCGAGCGAGGCCGATGGCGGCTGGCCGTAGGGAACCACCACCGGGGATGAGGCCACTCCCCTCATGGGCGGAGTGGGCACACGCTCCTCCTCCTCCTCCAGCTCGTCCTCCAGGCCCTGGTGCAGGTACGTCTGCACGGGCAGCGGCGCCACCCAGCTGTCCCTCTCGTACCTGTGTGAGGCACATGCAAAAAGGCACAATGCTATTTTAGGAGGGGCCGACACGTACACTGGGCAGAGGTCATTCTGTTAGCAAACAATCCACAGGACGTTTCAATCATATCACAGGACAACGGTTGACTTCAAAGCTGCCAACTTGATTTAAAGTTAGACTTGGCTCTAACGTTCAGTCCCTGCCCAGCGTACAGTGCAAGTTCGGGCCCTCCGAAAGACACTACCCATGCAAAACGAGTCAGCATGGAGTGCTATGTTTCTCTCAAGCTACCTGCACTAATTTACATGCATCTTTCATCTCAATGTGCTTCAGAATGAGGATACGTCCATGAAATATAACGACGTGGTTGGGCCAGATGAGTGTTTATGAGACATTGTGCATATTACAGGCAATCACAGAATCTACCCCCCACCCCCAACCCCAACTCACACACACACACACACACACACACACACACACACACACACACACACACACACACACACAATTACCATAAAGAGTAATGGGGACAAAAAGAAAGTGAGGACATTAAGGAAAGCGTTTTCTAGCAATGATGGTGGGATATGGGAGGATGACAAGTAGCGTGGAAGATAAAATCACTTAACATTTAATGGGGCAAAGATGAAGCGAATGTCATCAAAGATTCCTCCCGTGTGTGTGTCGGTGTGTGTGTCTGTGTGTGTGTGTCCATTCGCAACTTGTTTCTGTTCCTACTGTGTCTCAACTCAGTAATTATTGCAATCAGGGAAAAAAACAGTAATTGGCACCACAGGAGTACTGTGAGTCAGAGCTCCTCACATGGGGAGAGACACAGAGTCTGAATAAGGTCAGACGCTCACACAACGTTTCGGACTCTAGCTCCAACGTTTCTCATCTATGCCCTTCAACTAACATCTTTCCCCTATAACGAGGAAGACATCTTTAAATCACTGCAGGCTTTATGAAGAAATCTAACAATGCATGCACATAAAACAGCTCCCCAGAGGGTCCACATGTTGGATTATTATTAGAAGATTCCCTCTGTTCCTCTTCTCTCATTTCATGTCTATTATTCTTCAAGTCTCTGTCTCTGTCTCTCCTCTCTCCTCTGTCTTTTGCTCTCTGCTCCTCTTTCTTCCCTCCATGCCCCCACATTTCTCTCCATCTCTTTACCCCACCCCCACACACATCTCTCTCTCTCTCTCTCTCTCTCTCTCTGTCTCTCTGGCAGCAGAATGCTCATTAGCCCTGCTCCTGTGTTCATCTCTCCTGCTCCTCTCTCTGGCAGTCTGCTCACCGCTGCCTGTGTCACACGCACACACACACACACACACACACACACACACACACACACACACACACACACACACACATCATAAAAACCTGCTGACAGTCTACTCCTGGAACATGGAATCTGCACTCCGTATTCTGGAAATGGAGGGGTGGATGAGACAAGGACAAAAACAAAACAACAAAGAAACAAAAACAAGAAGCAAAACACAACAGTCTCCTGTCAACGTGCACAATGACCAGCGACTGCACATAAACTCAGCAGCACTGCATCACATGAAGGCAGCTGATATGGCACATGGGGGGAGGGGAGGGGCAGAGAGGGGACAAGGAGAGAGAGAAGGAGAGAGAAGGAGAGAGAAGGAGAGAGACCGATACAGACACATCTGCATAGAGGGACGTTAGGGAGGGAGAAGGAGGAGGTGTTTCTGTTGGAGGATGAATGGAGATTTCTGGGAGATGGGAGATGTGCCTGGGTCTGATGACTGCTGTTGCCATACTGGTGTGTGTGTGTGTGTGTGTGTGTGTGTGTGTGTGTGTGTGTGTGTGTGTGTGTGTGTGTGCGTGTGTGCGTGTGTGTGTGCGTGTGTGTGTGTATGTGTGCGCGTGTGTGTATGTGTGCGCATGTGGTATGTGTGCACGCGTGCATTCGCACAAGATACAATGATATGTTTCTAGACACTCAGACCATCTGTCAGTCGGTCTGTCTGTCTGCTGGCTGTGTTAGATAGGCCTGCCAAAACAAATCCCAGAGTGACTGGTGTATCTGTGTGTGTGTGTGTGTGTGTGTGTGTGTGGTCGTCTGTGTGTTTGTGTCTGTCTAAGAAAGACAGAGTGATATGTCTGTGGGTGGGTGTCTGAGAAGGAGTGTGAAAGAGATAGAGAATGATGTATTTGTGTCTTTCTGTATGCATGCCTGTGTGGCTTTGTGTGTGTGTGTGTGTGTGTGTGTGTGTGTGTGTGTGTACTGTATGTATGTGTTTGTGTGTACAAACAGTATAATGGAGCCTATACACACATATCTGATTGTTTTAGTCAGCTTGAGCACCTGAGGGATATTTGTGTGTGTGTGTGTGTGTGTGTGTGTGTGTGTGTGTGTGTGTGTGTGTGTGTGTGTGTGTGTGTGTGTGTGTGTGTGTGCATGTGAGTGCATGTGTGTGTGTATCCGTGCCCATCTTACCCTCCTCCTCCATGGTGGTCGGGGGCGTAGTGGTCCACCTCTGTGCCTGGGAGAGGGTTCATGGGTGGGGGAGGCAGGGGCATGTTGGCCCAGCAGCTGCCGTTGCTCTTGGTGGTCTTGCTTCCACTCTTGGCCTTCTTCTTCTTCCCAGCCTTCCCACCTGCCATGGCATGTAGAGGGGTCAGCGGAGGGTCAAACACATGCTGAACACCAACAGCAACATGGCAGGACAATGCATTATTTATGACTAGGGCACAATAAGACATGACATGTACGCATGGGGAGATGCCTATAGATGCCTATAGGTACAGTAAAGTTATCAAGTAATGTTTACTTGATAACTATACTTTTACATAAGGGATCAAATATTTACATCATTTACATAAGGGATCAAATAAAGGTAATCACAAAACAGAAATCATATAGATGATCAAATGATCCTCACACTGATCAACTGATCAAATAATCCTCATGCTGATTAACTGATCAAATGATCCTCACACTGATCAACTGATCAAATGATCCTCACACGTGTGAACATATTATCGCACTCATAAAAACATGTGTGCGCACAGACAGACAGACAGACGGGCATAGACACAAACGACACTCTATTTGTCTTGATCTCTCTCTCTCTCTCTCACACACACACACACACACACACACACACACACACACAGACGTACACACACACTCTCACACAAAAACAGTCACTCATTCACTTCACTCACTCCACCCATACACATACACTTACACTTGCACACACACACACACACACACACACACACACACACACACACACACACACACACACACACACACACACACACAGAGCTGGTTGTGTTGAGGTGTGGGGTCGGGGGTCAGTCTCTCTGTGTGTTCTGAGCCAGACCCTCAGTGTCAGAGCGCTCTAATTAGCTCTGCTCACATCCCCTATGGATTGTGCACACACACACACACACACACACACACACACACACACACACACACACACACAGACTCTCTTCCTTCTCTTCCTCTTTGCCTTTCTCAGTCTCTCACTATCTCCATCCTCCCACTGACTCCCTTCTTTCTCTCTGTCTCTTTGACTTCTCATTATTCATTATTTCTCCCCCTTGTCCTGCTAGGCTATCCTGCAAGTCAGATTTCCCTTCTCTCTCTCTCTCTCTCTCTCTCTGCTTCCCTCTCTTCTTCCTTTTCTTTTCTCTATTTTTTCCACTTTCTCGCTCACTCTCTACATCCCTAATTCTCCACTTCACTCTTCAAGAGCACCTCCCGGCAGTGGCCTCTTTCAGGTCCTCCTCGCTAAAAACGCAACTCTCCCACTTTCGCTTGGCTGACCAGCTGCTTGCCCAGAGACACCGGAAACATCCACACCAGGCCAGTGCTCACGCTGACCACAACCCCCCCCCCCCTTAATTTCATATCCAGGGGTCAGAGCGCACGGGAATCCCTGCCCGGCTTAATCAAATTAATGCAGGCAAACGTGCTGTAATTCTGTGACATTTCTGGGCTAAAAAACTCCCAAGGCTGATAAGCAAAACACACAAGCGTGGTACGATTAAGAGCCATATTCCCGAGGGGGCTGTTTTCAATGGAAATGTAAATACTGCACCCTCACCACCACCCCCTCAGTTTCTCACTTTATTTTACTCTCTATCCCCCCTTCTGTCTCTCTCTCTCTCTCTCTCTCTCTCTTTCTCTCTCTCTATCCCTCTCTCTCTCTCATTACTTTCTGCCATTTTTTTTCTCTCTCTCCCTCTGTCCTTATCTCCCTCCTCCTATTATGCCTTCTCTCCTCTTTCCCTTGGTCTCCCCGTTTCTCATTAGCACACATACTGGCGCTGCGTAAGGCCACTAAACCCTCAGCGTGGCTGTCGGCTGTCCTCCTTAGCGGGGCGGTCCCGAGGCGAGGTGAGGCGCCGTGACACACAAACCCCAATTTCCCGCCGATTCCCCCAAACCCAGACAGACAGAGCCAAACAGACCGGGCAAAACAAATACATATGCAGCTCTGCCCCCAAACAACAACAAAACAATGTGTAATTACATATGCAAACATATACAGCACACACACACACACACACACACACACACACACACACACACACACACACACACTCACACACACACAAACATACACACAAATATCAGGGACACCACATGATGTAAATAAGCACTTGCCCCCAACCCACATGACAAAATTGTTTCAGATATGCTCCCATACAGAGACACACACACACACACACAGACACACACACACACACACACACACACACACACACACACACACACACACACACACACACACACACACACACACACACACACACACACACACACACACACACAGGTGGCTCATTGCAAGGACAATCGCAAACTCACCCACTAACCCACAAAGCACACATACACAGAGTCAGACACGTACACGTACACAGACACAAAGATACACAGACTTACACACACTCACACACACACACACACACACACACACACACATACACACACACACTCTCTCTCTCAATCACACACACACACACACACACACACACACACACACACACACACACACACACACACACACACTCAGGTGGCTCATTGCAAGGACAATCGCAGCCAAACTCACCCACAAACCCACAAAGCACACATACACAGAGTCAGACACGTACACAGACACAAAGACACAAAGACACACAAACACACAACACACACACACACACACACACACACACACACATACAATCTCCAAATCACTCCAGTCGTCCCTCCAACCTCCTGCCTATCTGTGTGCCAGCCTACCGTTGGCGCTGCGGCTGTCGGTGAGCGAGTAGCCCAGGCTGGCCATCTCCTGCTGGGCGCGCAGCGAGGCCTTCCAGCGCGGGTCCGGCCGGTCCACGGCCAGCTCGTGGAAACTGTTGGACTGGAGGATCTGGGTGGTGGCGTACGGCGTGGCCTGGGAGCCGCGCGCTGGACTGCTGTAGCCCGCCTTGCCCGTGAAGTCGATGCTGCTGTAGATGGCGCCGTCCGACAACATGGTGCCCGTCTTCTCGCCGCCGCCAGCGGGCAGAACATCTGATGGATGGATGGATGGATGAAGATGGAAGGAGAGAGTGAGAGCAAGAGATGGAGAGAGAACGAGAGAAATGCAGAGAGAAAGAGAGCAACAAAGAGAGACACATGAGTAAAAACATTTATATGACAGACAGATACTTTATTGTCACTGTGCATGTACAAGATGTCATGCTGCCTATGGCTAAACGGTATGTGTATAAACAACTATAGGCCAAAGTTAAGAAGTTAAAACATAAGATAACATAAATACTGCATTTACAGATTAACAACCCGCAAGTGCCCCAGAAAAAAAGCGATACCCAGCAGGCCTTAGGCAGACAGGCTGTTAAGAGCTGTAGATCTGAGTTCTCGGATCAAAATATTTCATTCTTGCCCTGTTCGAACACAGGGTCAGTGCTTGCTCTAGGCCTAGGGGGATCAAGGTTTGGGCTTAGCACCCTGAGATGTAATCATATGTTATGGTGCAGTGTAAATAAATACAACTGAATTAGGAATTAACCCTTTAGGACAAGACCAGTAAAAGACACATGGAGAGATCCTCTTATTTTAAGATTCTCCAAACTACATCCATCATGACAAACATGCATGGCATCAACTGTTAAAAAAAATACTTTAACATCTATCACCAGCAGATGAGTGTGTTAGCCACCACCTCAACTAAGGTGTCATACTCCTGCACACACACAAGTCTGCTTAACCACTCAATTGTTTTATCAAGATAGACTTTAACAGCCTTTCTGTAAGTGAAAAAGACAATACAAAGACAGACAAACAACACAGAGGCAGCTGCTTCGTTTC
Source organism: Alosa alosa (assembly GCF_017589495.1). Taxonomy (NCBI): domain Eukaryota; kingdom Metazoa; phylum Chordata; class Actinopteri; order Clupeiformes; family Clupeidae; genus Alosa; species Alosa alosa. The sequence goes on from NC_063190.1 coordinate 9,829,434, forward strand.
CTCCGTGTCCTCTGATAAAGCCATTAGGCGGTGTTGATGAGTGAGTGTTTAAGACAGGACAGCTCGGGCCGTGGTGGGGGGTCCCCAGCTCTTAAGGTCAGCCCTGCGTGGGGATGGGGGGGGGTGATTAGCGGCGGTCCCGTTGCCGCTGCTGACACGCCGAGGCCCGTGCGGAGGCCCATGGCGGCTCAAATGAGGTGAGATAAATGAAAGTGATTAGCCCGCAGATTCATTATCAGGCCGAGGACGAGGCACAGTGGGGAGGTGCGCGGGGGTGGCTGGGGAGGAGTCCAGGGAGATGACCACGGACTCACACACACACACACACACACACACACACACACACACACACACACAAACACACACAAACACACACATTGGGGCTGACCTTCAGATGCCTGCATTCTCACACTGTTAGACACGCACGTGCACACATATATTCACACACACAGAGACACACACAAATGTGAATATGCAGCCACCCACACATAGAAAAACACACACACACACACACACAAATATAAACAAATATAATACACAAAAAACACCCAAAATAGTGTAGATACAAGGTTTACACACATTAATACTAATGTTGACTGTGATAATGTAATTAATATACATGGACTGGCAACCATGCATCACAGACAGACACATACAGTATATACAGACAAACACACATTAATCACACACTGGGTAAACTGCCTCAGGAGTATTGGTGATCCTTATGTGATTAGAGTAAAATGTGCCCTGATGCCCTTTGAAACACACACACACACACACACACACGGCAACAGGAGCTCTGACAGTGTGTTTATCCAGCCATACAATACATTTGCACAACTGACAAACAGCCACACACACTACAGACAAGAACACTGTCCACACACACACAAGGACACACACACACACACACACGTTACATCCTCTTGTGCTTAACACATATGAACGAACCTATGTATTGTGTCTCACACCTACTGTATCTCCTGTCTGCCACTTTGAACTAGGTGCCTTTGGCTCATAGCTAAGGTGAGAGCAGTGAGACTGTCCGGTCAGCTGCTCAACGTGTCAGGGCCACATCTAAGCCAGAGCCAAGCCTTACTCGGGGCCCGGGGGCCTGGGGGCCCTGGGCAGGAGGGTTAGCAGCGTGTGACGGCCTGTCACTTCCAGTGCGCTGGGAGTCCCGTCTGGCTGAAATATTCATCACGCTCATGCATGTATGCAGCCCGGATCACTCCCGCCGTCTCAGTGCACCTGGCCCGTGACCTGCAGGTCCGCTCCAAAGGGCTGCACTAGGTGTGCTAAGGTGTGTCAGCAAGTGTATGCGTGTGTGACTGTGTGTGTCTACGTGTGTGTCTGTGTGTACGTGGTTGTGTGTGTGAGCACCTGCACATGTATGAGTGTAAGCGTGCTTTAAAGACTATATGTGTGTATGCCTGCATGCGTGCATTTGTGCTGTACCTTCGCGTACGCAGGTCTATGGATTTTGCAGCAGTGTGTGTATCTAACACGCATGGTGTGTGTGAGTGTTGAGCGAAGTGTGCACGTGTTCACTGCATCTAGAATAGAGTGTGTGTTGCGCCGTGCTCTTACCTCCGCGGCCGTAGTTGCCGCGGTCCTTGGGAGCCCCCAGGGCGCCGTTAGCAGGGAGGCTGGTGGAGGGCCAGGAGTCAGCCAGCCACGGGAAGCCTGGATCCCCCGCCTTCAGCAGACCAGGACGGCTACGGGGAGGGAGTGCAAAGAACCAGAGCAAGACAGAGCCAAGAAAAGAGAGAAGTAAAGAAAGAACAAAGTGGGGGGAAGGAAAGAAAGAATTAGACAAAGAAAGAAGGGGGAAAAAAGAAAGAACAGAAGAAAAAAGGAAGAAAGGGAGGAAAGGAGGAAGAAAGAAAGATGAAGGCAGGAAAAAGAAAGACAGAGGGATAGTGAGGTGAGGAAAGAGATAGGGGAGTGGAACAAGGAGAGAAGAGAAAAGGTAAAAGGTAAGAACAACATGAAGCCACAAACCCAGACACTGGACAAGAGAAACAGCAGGATCCCATCAAGTTTATATATACTGTATGTGTATGTGTGTGTGTGTGTGTATGTGCATGTGTGTTTGTGTATGTGTGTGTGTTTGCGTTCATGTTTGTGTGTGTGTGTGTATCGCTGTGTGGCCTCAAGCACAGCAGCACAGCAAATAACAAACAAGCAAACAGAGAGACATAAACAATTGACGAGTCCACAAATCACACCACACACACACACACACACACACACACACACACACACACACACACACACACACACACACACACACACACACACATCCTGCAGAGAACTGTCCCCCACCCCTCCCCAACTAGCCCAATATTAAATCTCCTTTAGAGCTCGCCACAATAGGAATTTACACTCCAAATTCAGCGCCTTGCAGCCAGTGAGCCAGGGCTCTGGGACGAGAAGGGAGTCTCCATGGTAACTAGAGCAACCCCAAAGCCCATTGGCTGGTTTTAGCGGCTGCATCGTTGGTGATTCACAAAAAAGGGAGATTGTCTATCCTATTGTCCTGCAAAAAATGCTGAAAGGGATAAAGTGAAGCAATCCAGTCTGATTTTTTAGTGCAAGACGAGAAACACACTGCGAGAGTGTGCAGTGTGTGTATCTGTATCATACTGTTGGTGTGTGTTTTCTTTTGTTGGGTGGAGAGTGGAGAGGAGAGGCTGGACAGAGAGTCTGCTCTCACACATGGCTTGGTCTGATGACTACTGGAAGCAGCAGCCCACAAACACCATAGTCCCCTGAGTCCACACACACACACACACACACACACACACATATAAACACACACACACACACACACACACACACAAACACACACACACACACACATACACACATATAAACACACACACACACACACACACACACACACACACACACACAGAAGTGGTTTATTCACCTCTGGGCCATAGGAGCTCAGATGTGCTCCATACTCTTAGAATGTGTATGTAAAACACACACACACACACACACACACACACACACACACACAGGTATGGCACATGTGGCCTTGGTATAATGGTTGGGTGGGGGTGTGGGGTGACTTTATTTTTAGATGCACATTTTTTGCTACAGTTGTTTGGGCTCTTGGCGAGGTTGGCCTGCTCAGGTGTGACATAGGTGAGAATGGAGAGAGCATCTGCGGAGGAGAAGAGGCAAACCCAAGAAAAGGTGTCAGAGAGAGAGAGAGAAATGAAGAACGGACAGAGAGACTGAGAAGGAGGGCAGGGAAAAGGAAAAGAGAGAGATGGGGATGAT
>NC_063190.1:9837727-9857727 GCF_017589495.1 Alosa alosa
GTGGTATGTGCCATAACTCCATATGGGGGGCTGTGTGTGGTATGTGCCATAACTCCATAACTCCATATGGGGGGCTGTGTGTGGTATGTGCCATAACTCGCCATAACTCCATGGGGGGGGCTGTGTGGTATGTGCCATAACTCCATAACTCCATATGGGGGGCTGTGTGTGGTATGTGCCATAACTCCATAACTCCATATGGGGGGCTGTGTGTGGTATGTGCCATAACTCCATATGGGGGGCTGTGTGTGGTATATGGGGGGCTGTGTGTGGTATGTGCCATAACTCCATATGGGGGGCTGTGTGTGGTATGTGCCATAACTCCATATGGGGGGCTGTGTGTGGTATGTGCCATAACTCCATAACTCCATATGGGGGGCTGTGTGTGGTATGTGCCATAACTCCATATGGGGGGCTGTGTGTGGTATCTGCTATAACTCCATAACTCCATATGGGGGGGGCTGTGTGTGGTATATGGGGGGCTGTGTGTGGTATCTGCTATAACTCCATAACTCCATATGGGGGGCTGTGTGTGGTATGTGCCATAACTCCATATGGGGGGCTGTGTGTGGTATCTGCTATAACTCCATAACTCCATATGGGGGGGCTGTGTGTGGTATATGGGGGCTGTGTGTGGTATATGGGGGCTGTGTGTGGTATATGGGGGGCTGTGTGTGGTATATGGGGGGCTGTGTGGGGTATGTTCCATACCCGCGTGGTTGCTCATACCTGCGTAGTTGCTCAGTCCCTTCCTCTTCTTCCTCCTCCAGTAGAGCCACGCGCTGAAGCCCATGAGTACGATCCAGCAGGCCCCGCCCAGCCCTGCGATGAAGGCGGGCTGCTTCACCACGTCCGTGATGCTATTGGCTCCTTCGTCGCCCGTCATAACATCTTGCAGCTCAGCACCTATCAGGAGATAGACAGCGATCACAGCTGTGCACTGCTGCAACCTCCCGAGTGACCCTATCTCTCTCTCTCTTTCTCTCTTTCTCTTTCTCTCTCCCTAACACTCTCTCTCTCTCTCTCTCTCTCCCTAACACTCTGTCTCTCTCTCTTTCTCTCTACACATCACCAGTCACATTAGATCAGTGGACAAGAAAAAACGATTAAAAAATAGAGGCTCCATTCTATTTTTACTAATAGGATTATACAACATGAAATGAGCAAAAACAGAGGACCAAAAGGAACGTCCAGTTAAGCAGCGGCACCACGCTGTCACCATGACCGCTGTCTCACACCGCGGCGTCCTGTTGAACTCAATCAGTGTTTGTTTGTTTTCATTTGGAAATGAGGGAGAACATGAGAGTAGAAGATCAAAAGCCAGAAGGTGCAGTCCGTGAGCAGATCTAATCCATCAAACACTCTTCTGCCCATCAATTTGATTCTATGGTTCTATGGGGTGGACTGCAAGTGAGGAAGGGGGATAGTTGATGGCCTGAGGTATAGGTTGGAGGGACTGTGTGTGACTGTGTGTGTGTGTGTGTGTGTGTGTGTGTGTGTGTGTCTGTATCTGTGTGTGTGTGTGTGTCTGTGTCTGTGTCTGTGTCTGTGTGTGTGTGTGTGTGTGTGTGTGTGTGTGTGTGTGTGTGTGTGTGTGTGTGTGTGTGTCTGTGTGTGTGTCTGTATGTGTGTGTGTGGGTGTGTGTGTGTCTGTATGTATATGTGTGTAAGTGTGTGTGTGTGTGTGTGTGTCTGTATATATATATGTGTGTGTGTGTGTGTGTGTGTGTGTGTGTGTGTGTGTGTGTGTGTGCGTGCGTGTGTATGTGTGTGTCTAGGTGCATTCGTGTGTGTTTGTGTGTATGTGTAGTGGGGGAAGGCAGTTGACATTGGAGGCAGCGCTAGAGTTTGATTTCCTGGTGCAGCAGCTACTGTGCTGTGAAATTAGATTCACAGTCTCGGCGGCGAGCAAGCAAGCGAGCGTGAGCCCACTCCACCTCCACACCCACCCACAAGCCCCCTCCCATCATTAAGCCTCTACCCCCAGGGCCGCCCCTGCCTCTCCCCTCTCCCCTCTCCCCAACTCCCCTACGCTCGCCTGGGGCCGATTCGGATGTTTTTCAGCCCTGGCAGTCAGCAGCCATGGAGGGAAGAGAGAGCCGATCGATACTATTGATCCGGCAAGTATTTATCCATCCCATTCTTCAGCCATTTGATAGAATGCAATGGGGTGATGAGTCTGTGCAATAACACTGACGACAGAGATGGCAGTTTGCCGCTCAAAGTTATTGAAGGGCGGAATGTTGATATGGCCGACAGCGTTCTGCACAATGATGCTGGACAGTTTGTTAAATGAAATTCCATTGCTTTTTTTTCGTTGCGATTGATCACTATGAAAGGGGGGGGGGGTGAAGAAGAAACACATATAAGTGGCAAAAAGAGCTTGATTTGGAAAACTCAACTAGCCTGCAGGAGTACACGTGTAAAGCTTGGTGAGGCAGGAAGTTCTCTTTCCCGAGAGTCTGAATCTGATAAATGATTCTCACGGCGTCTCTCTGACTCTCGCTGATGAATCCCTCTGTTTTCCCTTTGTGCAGATAAATGACCAGAAGCATCCAAGAGAAGATTCTCTATTTCTCACTCTCTCTTCACATCTCTCATTTACTTCCTCAGCCATCTTATTTTCTCCCTCTTCTGGTATTTGTCTTATTCCCATACTGTAGCACTGTTCTTCCTTGCATGAGTCCATCTCCATTGTTTTTCTCAGACTCCTGGATCAATGTCTCCCTTTCTCTGCATCTCTCCCTCTCCTCCTTTCTTCTCTGCATCTCTCTCCTCCTTCTTTCTTCTCTGCATCTCTCTCTCATCCTTTCTTCTCTGCATCTCTCTCTCTCTCTCATCCTTTCTTCTCTGCATCTCTCCTCTCCTCCTTTCTTCTCTGCATCTCTCTCTCCTCCTTTCTTCTCTGCATCTCTCCCTCTCATCCTTTCTTCTCTGCATCTCTTTCTCCTCTCATCCTTTCTTCTCTGCATCTCTCATCCTTTCTTTCTTCTCTGCATCCTTTCTTCTCTGCATCTCCTTTCTTTTCAACTCATCTTTCCTCTCCCTTGGACCTCTGGTCCATCTCTCTCAATACAGAAACATACAACTCATTTTTCCATCGCGTACAAACCGAATAAACCAATACAGAAACATACACACAGGCGTACAAAAGAATAAACACGTTCACACACACACACACACACACACACTCACACTATACACAAACAAAAGGCTGCAAAGGAAAAGCAGCTGTCCATAAGACTACCAGGCAGACGAGTAAATATTGATCACAACTCAACCTAAAAAATCCACAAACCATAACTCAAACACACACACACACACACACACACACACACACACACACACACACACACACACACACAGAGCCCCTCTCTTACCAATGATGATGGGCTGGGGGTCACTCCTCACCCCAACACCAGCACTGGTCCCGGCGGCCACCTCCACTCGGTACTGCACCCCTGTCTGGAGTCCACCCAAAACCACCGAGCGGATGGCCGCGTCAACCGTCTTGTTCACATGGAAACGGCTCTCATTGCCCAGACACCAGATCTAACCCAAGAAACAACAGAGGAGAAGACAGAAGAGAAGAAAAAGGTGTGGTTTTCAGAATGGCTTTCAAAATGATCTTGCTAATTAGAGATCTCATTTGTGGTTAGTATTATTTAGTATCATTTTAGTATTATTTTATTATTATTATTATTATTATTATTATTAGTAGTAGTAGTAGTAGTAGTAGTAGTAGTAGTTAGTATTATTATCTGGGTGCGGTCAAGGAGGGATATCTGTGAGCTGGTTACCTTGTACTCCTGTATGATGCCGTTCTGGTGGTCAGTGGGCGGGGGTCCCAGGAGATGCTGATGGAGGTGCTGTTGTGGCTGCCCACCGTCATCACCGTCACCTGCTGGGGAGGGGCACTGGGGGCTGGGGGTGGGGTTGGGTGGGGTGGGGAAGAAAGGAGGGAGCAGAAGGACATTACAGACAGTGCAGGACCACATAATGCAATTATTTACTTATGTGCAATTAGTAACATAATAACTCCCAATAATAGCACTCAATTCTGCCAAAAATGGACATTACAGAAAAGCCATTATTGTCATAAGCTCCCAGTTATATTATTGGGTTAACCTTACATGCAATAACTTCCTAATGATGTAATAACTTTAATAACTTAACTCCATTAAACCACAATCTAATAGTATAATATTCTAATAGTATCACATTAGATTGTGCATATAATATGATAATAATATAATAATGATTTTGTGAGTAAGATATGCTCTAACCCGGACTAGAGTTACAGTCTGTGTGTGTGTGTGTCTCTGTGTGTGTGTGTGTGGTGTCTTTGTGTGTGTGTGTGTGTCTTTGTGTGTGTATGTAAGTGTGAGAGAGAGAGAGAGAGAGAGAGAGAGAGAGAGTACACACATCAGAATGTGTGTGTGTGTGTGTGTGTGTGTGTGTGTGTGTGCGCATGCATGTGTGTGTGCAATCTGGAGTACACTAAAGCAATTACAGTCCTACACAGCGCTGCAATAAAGACTTCCTCAGTGCGACGACACCAGCGGAGCGAGCAGACGTCTCAGGGAGCAGTGAGGCGGAGCAGCATGGAGCGGAGTGGAGTTCAGCCGCACGGCTAAAGCACATATGCCTATGTAAACAAGCTCCTCTCGCGCAACGCAAACATGCAGACAGATGGAGGCAGCCAAAGGCTCAGGGCAGAGAGAACTTATGGGCCTCTCTATAAATGCTTCACTCTCTAAGAAGAACATGTAGTGGTTTGGTGCAAAGCACATTATACAGAGAGACAACTCAATCAACGGGCTACAGATGCTATAGGTCATTCCCTCACTGTCCACCTCAAGCTGGTTGTGTGGTGAGCGTTCTGGCGCATAACGGCTGCCGTGCATCACCCAGGTGGGTGCTACACATTGGTGGTTAGTGAGGTTCCCCCAAAGCTCTGCTTTAACCCTCTCTGGTTCCCCCTTCACTGTAAAGCGCTTTGGGTTCCTTGAAAAGTGCTATATAAATGCAAGTTGTTGTTGTTGTAGGTTTGACAGCATTGTAAATTAAATATATAAAAAAAAACGTTTTAAAATTGAGTTAAATCAGAATAATGTTATAATGAACATAAAACATTTTAGAATGGTGAAAGGATACAAATCAACATGAAGTCCCCAAAAGGGGGTGGGGGCATGTTGTGCTAGTGCAAATCCTGATGGTATACGTGTTGGCATGTGAATTCCACTGACACACTAGATACTTCCACTAGTGACAGTTTACATAACAGCAGCAGCAGCTGCCAAGACAGTGAACCTGTGACCCCGCCATAGCCTGGCTGACTTCAGCTGCAAACCCCCCTATAGAGACATCATGGAATTTCTGAATACAGCCATGAAACATAAATGACTACTGTAGGCTCCACCATAGTGGAAGAGCATATTTGAATCATGGCACAGTGACCTCCATGACCCTGAGACATTGTTAGTCATGCCTGGCTGCCGCTGGTCTGACGGAGACAGGTCTCAGCGCACCCCATCCTCCATGTTAAATAACGCCAACTACCACCAAATGGGCCTTGTGAAGAACACCATGACCGAAGGACCACCGGCCGAGCAATTATACTGTCCACTGACTGTCGTCTGTCTTTTTCTCTCTCTCATTCCTTTCTTTCTCTCTGTGCCCTCATCACCCATGCATTTCTTACTGGATGATGCCCCCATCTCCTATCCACCCACCCATGCATACCTCCGTCACTACACTCACGGCTCCTCCGCGGCTCCTCCACCTTCTTGCTTCAGCTGGGAGAGCCAAAGCCCTGGTGTTGCACAGCTTGATCTCTAAGCGTCATGAAAGAGTGAACCTCCCTAGTGAAGAGCATCCTGACATTAACTACTACTGGAGCCATCAACAATGTATGCCATCAAAGGCACACATCATGCTCAATGAAGACATAACCTTTTCAGCATCACACAAGGGGATGCTCTAATTGGGTTCCATGCCGTTCCATCTCTGTGGCTTCCATCAGCATTACACTACGCTGCCACACCATGTCCCCGCAATCAAAGGAGACTTAGCGCAGTCAGTGACACTGCATTAATATTACAGCACCTAACATTCCACCACACATGTACTTAAGCACACATACAGGCACACACACACACACACACACACACACACACACAGACACACACACACACACACACACACACACACACACACACACACACACACACACACACACACACACACAAACACACAGACACACACACACACAAGCACACTCACCACACATGTGCAAACACCCCATGCATTCAATTGCAAATTTAAACACACTCAAACCACTTTGTGGAGATGAACAGATACATATAAATGTAAATCCCACACACACACACACTGTAAACGCTGATTTTTTGCATGTGTGATCTAAGTGAAAGCCTCTCACAGACATGCCCAGTGATGAAGGGGATGCTAATAAGGCCATTAGTTGTGTGACATATCTCTGGCTCTGGATGGGTGACCCACTACACTGGGGTTGAGTGTGCTAAGCGCTACACTGGTCTGGCACCCAGCTCCATTTCTAGACCTCTAGGGACGCCTCCACATAAACATCTAGGACACTGCGGAGAGGACACGGGTCCACACCGGTCAGGAGCTGATTCATGTTAAGGGATAGGTGTCCCTAGATGTCTAGTGTGTGTATGTGTGTGTGTGTGTGTGTGTGTTTGAGTCATTTAATTTATTAAGTGTGACTGAGAGCCAGAGAGTGTGTTCATGCGCTTATTTGTTTTCTTTGTGTATCTTTGCATGAGTGTGTGTGTGTGTGTGTGTGTATCTTTGCATGAGTGTGTGTGTGTGTGTGTGCGTGTGACCAGAAGACAAACCAGATAAAGATAAAGAAAGATACATACATAATGGTGTTGTCTGTGTTGTCAGCAATGACTGACACACATACCTCTTAAGGGTCTCTCAGGGAGGAAGAGAGAGACAAAAGCCTGACCAACCTGAGCTCCAACCCCCCACTCTCAAAGCAAGGCCAGGCCCTCAGAGGGACCTCTGTCCTGGGCAAGCTCAAAGAGACACCCCCTCCCTCCCTCCCTCCCTCCCCACCCCCTCCTGTGGATGCCCACTGGTGCAGCTCAGCCCTCACAGCCATCAAAGCACTACAGCAGGGGGCCTCTGGCTCTCTCCAGCCCACAGGGAGAGAGGGAGAGAGAGAGAGAGAGAGAGTGGGAGAGAGAGTGTGAGAGAGAGAGAGAGTGGGAGAAAGAGAGAGAGAGAGGGGAAGAGGGGAGGGAGAGAGAGAGAGAGAGTGGGAGAGAGAGAGAGAGAATGGGAGGGAGGTGGCCAGCAGCGTCCTGTACCGGAGCCCCAACTGGGCAGAGGAGGGCGGGCGGCTACCGCTGCCAAGGTCAGAGGTGGCTCTGGTCCAAGGGAGAAATATGTGCATTCACTGGGCATTTACTGGGCTGGGCTGGGAGCTGCTCTGGATTAGTCCAAGCTTTGTGTGGGTTTCTATTGTGTGATTGTGTGTGTGTGTGTGTGTGTGTGTGTGTGTGTGTGTGTGTGTGTGTGTGTGTGTGTGTGTGTGTGTGTGTGTGTGTGTGAGTATGTGTGTGTGTGTGTGTGTGTAAATCCATGAAAATGAATATGCCCAGGCAATTTGCATGGGATTCAACTGGGCATGTCTGCATTATGTTTGGTATAATTAGCTACAGTGATTGTTATCCTAATTGGGTAGTTATCCAACTGAAATGTAGTTCAATTTGAAACATGGAAAATGTTTCTGATGTCAGGTTTTTTTCCAGAGAGGCGACTCACCTTCCTCATTGGTGCGAGCTGTCATGGATTCGCTGTCGGCTCCCTGGAACTCGTAGAAGTACGGGCGAACCTTGATCTCGTACACCACGCCCTTCTTCAGGCCCAACAGAGTAATGTCACGCTCAGAGGGGACCTTCAGGTCTTGACTCTGCCAGGCCCCGGGAGAGGGTAGCCCAGACGTTTGCCTGTACAAAACCCTGTAACCTTGAATAAACTGTGAGGGCTTCTCCACCTGCAGATATGAAAGAGATTACACCAGATTGGATTTAATCATGTGATTTGGCATGAATGCATACAAATTACCCATTTTTGGTGGAAAAAAAACCCAAAAACAACCCGTCCACCTGTTTAGGTAAAGCATATAAAGCTTATGCAACCTCTCTGAAACGGCTGGCATAACAAACACTACATCTGCTGACACCTGTTTCAAACAGCTTGTGTAAAACACACAGAGAGGCCTCTCTGCCTTAAGACCTCCACCGCCCCCACCCCCACAAGGTGTAGCTGCTCTCCTCTGGCTGAAGGGCGGCCGGAGGGTGGGGTGCGGCATAACTCTCCGTAATGCCTTGTTAACAGGGGCCCAAGCAAGTGAAAGCTTTTATAGGCGAAATAAAGCAGCTGTTTACCGTCAGCCCCGTCCAAATAAATCAGCGGCCACCGCGCGCGTGCCCAGCACCAGGGTGTGTTTGGATTTCATTAATGGAATGAACCGGGAGCCTAAAAGCTTTGAGCACGCCCCCTCCCTCCTCAAACCCCATCCACTCACCTCCCCTCCCTCCTCTCTGTAATATAACTGATTGGACTCCAGTGGAGTTTTCAGCTTTCAGATATGCACTAATACGGACTAGAGCTGTGTGTATGTGTGTGTGTGTGTGTGTGTGTGTGTGTGTGTGTGTGTGTGTGTGTGTCTTTGGTTTGCTTTGGCTGACCAATGGAACACCAGTTACTGTGTAAAGCTTTTATCTCATACCCTATCCACTTGTAGCTGAGGTTGATAATGGAGACACACTAACTAATTTTGATAACAGCTGAAAAATGGTACACTATGAGGGATATGGCTCAAAATGGCTGACATTTTGACTGTTTTTTGAAGCTCACAGAGGGAAAATGGTGAAAAACAAAATCATTAACGCCACAGGGAGACAAAATAACCGAGATCCAGTGGAGCGGGCGGCGGGTTGTTTATTTTGTAAGTCAGCGTGGCAAATAGGTCGGCCACTGGGCGACATGTTCAAACAAAAGGGCTCATCCTTCATACTGAGGCCCAGCACACAGTCTCCCAACACAAACAGAAAATAATATTAAACTGTCATCTAGCTGCTGGTGCATGCCACACTCTAGCATATGGTGTGTGTGTCTGTGTGTGTGTGTGTGTGTATGTGTATGTGTATGTGTATGTGTGTGTGCGTGTGCGTGTGCAAGTGTGTGTGTGTGCATGTGTGTGTGCAAGTCTGTGTGTGCATGTGTGTGTGTGTGTGTGTGTGTGTGTGTGTGTGTGTGTGTGTGTGTGTGTGCAAGTGTGTGTGAAGGGGCTTTTTCGTCATTAAATAACACTCTAGAGAAAGCAGATGGGACACCCTGCCAAAAAAAGTGAGAGAAAAAAATGGGAGAGAGTGGGGGAAAGCATAGCGGGCTTTAGATAAAGAGCTGACTGCACACAGCTTCCAAAGGAGGGAGCACAACATGTTGGGCTAATGGTGATCTATTTGTTCCTGGGAAAAACATTTGTCTTAATTCAGGCGTCACCCTAAACGATCGGAGATTAATGATGTGCCAGCTGTCGCATGGTGTCCTGTCCACTTGTCTAAAGTTATCTTCAGTTTCCCTTTCTCCTTCTTTCTCTCTCTCTCTCTCTCTCTCTCTCTCTCTCTCTCTATCCCTCTCTCTCTCTGTCCCCTACAACGGGATGGAAAACAAATTATCTGCAATTCTGCAGAAACATACAAAACAGAAGCTTCTGGAAACTCATAATGCAGCACATGGAAGATACATAAACTGATTGGTCACACTGAGAATAATGTATCAGACTCAGACATAGAATATATTTCTTCACAAGGCATTATCCACTGCTCAGAGTTCTATAAAATAAATATTTTACTTTATTTTTAAATTGGTCCATCCAGATCTAAACTACACTCCCACTTGCACCAAAGTCCAACCAAAGACATATTTTGTCCACTTAGCATGGACTGTCACTGTCCCGAGAGCTACTCACCGTCCAGGTGACGCGCACAGAGGTGGAGCTGAGCACCACGGGGTTGTGCATGTTGACCACCACGTCCCCCAGCTCCTGCTGCACGCGCCGGTGGTCCACACCCTGCACAGGAGGGCTGATGTCTGCAGCATGGACAGTTAGCATTAGCATTATCTTTGCATCACCATCATAGACTAGCTCTGAAATCACAATGAATTCTATGTCCACAATATGCTTAATCAAGTAACATATTAAACATATTAAAGATGATCACAGATAAGGAGTATATGTACAAACGTACAGTATGTGGTATAATCATTATTCAACATACAATTATACAGATTCATTACATACAATAGATTATTATTGCCATACTGAGTGAATCATAATTTAGTTCTTTGATTAACCTATCAAGTATTGATGACTGTCTGTATAAAATATTAATTTACTAATAATGTAATCTACAGTATCAAACATGACTTTCAGACTCTAGTCATGTGTATTAGCCCAGCATTGATGATAAACGTCATAATAATGAATAATGATGAGTGATTATCATGCATCACTGATGCTGATGGAGAAGGCAAGGTTCCCGTGGGTGTGGTCAGGGGAAGGTACCTTTAGTGCGGACAGGGTCGGACATGGGGCTGGGGTCTCCCAAGCCCTGGGCGTTCACAGCACGAATGATGAACAGGTACACAGTGTTAGGCCGCAGGTCCTTCACCGTGAACTGGGTGCTCTTCACATGGTCCGCCACAGTCTGCCAGCTGTTACTCACGAGCTGCCTGCAGAGGGAGAAGTAGGAGACAGAACATCAGCAATGTGCAGTAGCTAACTCACTCCAGTCCGGCCCCCCTGGGCTACTGGCACTGCTTAAGATATGCTGTTATATTCCATACACACTTATATCATACATCACATTAAACTCATCAGAGTTGTGGCCTTTACAGTATAGGACTTGGATAATAGTAGCAATTAAACCAATCCATGCTGTTAAAAACAACTGCTGAATTCTGCAGATAAAACAACTGAATGAATAGCTCCATGTCTCCTTCAGGCCTCAGCTGAAGTAACCCCTAATGGCCTTTTAAAAGCCTGCATCTGTCTAAGCCCTGCTGAAGGACGTCCACTATAATAGCTCTGGGTGCGTGTCTGTGCGTGTGCGCTCAGACGTACCCGAAGGCTTCTATGACATATGAGGAAATTTGGGAGCCGTCCTCGGGCCCCGGTTGCCACGACAACGAGACACTGCTCTTGGTGACATCAGTGACCTCTGGCTTGGAGGGAGGCCCTGGCAGGGCAGATGCATTGTGGGAGACTGAGTCTGGCAGCTCACTGGATTCTGGATGAGGATGGACAGAGAGCACAAATTTACATTTGGTACTTTTTTTATTAGTATACATTTAGTATCAGTACATTTGTAGAAGTATATAGAGCTTGTCACAAAAACAGTACACAACTTTACATAAAAACTAGCAACTAGAAGATTATTTTATCCAAAGGCACTCAGAGTGAACACATACTACTTTTAATCATTACATCATATGTGTACTCCATAAATATTGAACCATACCTACTGAGTTAAGTAAGTACTTTTTTACAGCAGTATTGATTTATTTGAATTTTTCTGTTGAGAACATTATCTGTGCTGGCGTACCTCGCACGTCCAGGAAGGCGCTCCATGAGGTTTCCCCTGTAGAGCTGGTTGCCAGGCAAGTGTACAGGCCTGAGTCAGAGAGCTGGCAAGGGAGAGAGCGGCGATCAGCCAATCAAACGGATAAATGACTGAGCTACAGGCCATTTAGACCAATCAAAACAGCACTCAGGCTGTAAACTCTCCCACAAGACAACATATCAACCAATCAAGACAACATTCATTTAATCACAACACCCAACCACAGCTCTTCCAATTACAGTAACACATGCCTCACAGCAATCAAGCCCCTTACTCAACACATCAGCCAATCGGAACAGCACTATGCTATGCATATTAAACAATGAAAGCTCCATAAATGACTGCACCAACCAGACGCGGTAGGAACTGATTTGTGAAATGGACAGCATCCCTGCATTGACCATCCTCAGTAGGAAGCATCCCACCATGGCCCTGAACCACTGAGGCGATCAATCCATTAACAAACTAGCCAGCGAACAAATTAACTCGCCCACTTTACCAACAGACCGCAAACTGCAGCACAGCCATGAAGGCCTGGGCAAGAGGGCACATGATGCAGGCCTTTATCAGGGCAGCCCCCTTTCAGGGCATTTGATCTCGGTCAATTAACTGGGAGGCAAAATGTATGGCCCAAAATGCCAAGCAGAGACACAGTGGGGAGTGTGTGTGTGTGTGTGTGTGTGTGTGTGTGTGTCTGGCCCCCATCCTAACCTCCATCCCTACTGCCCTTTTACATGCCAACTGCAGCCCGGCGACGGAAGCAGCTCAGATGATGAAGTACAGGGAAAATGCATTAACCTCTCACAGCCTGAGTCAGCTTTCACAGGGATGGGGAGAGAGGGAGAGAGAGAGAGGGAGAGAGAGAGAAAGATGGAGCGACAGACAGAGTGAGAGGGAGAGAGAGGGAGAAAGAGAGCGAGAGAGTGAGAGAAATGGTAGAGAGTGGTTGGGAGAGAGACAGAGAGAGAGCTGAGAAAAAGAAAGAGAGTGTGAAAGGGAGAGGAGGTGATTGATAAAGAAAGAGAGAGAGAGGGAAGGAAAGAAGGAGAGAATGAGGAAGGACGTGAGAGTGAGTGAGAGGGAGAGAGAGGGAGATGGGGTGATTAAGAGAGTGAGAGGGTAGGGTGGGGTGAGAGGAAAAAATAGAACAGAGACTTAACAGCATGTGTCCCTCGAAAGTGCTGACGTTAATTTTCTTAATAAATTTCATTTAGTACTCTTCACCCCATCACCATCAATATGAAGAAGCTGGAAGAGTGACATGATAATCTACTTAGCGTAGGTTGCTCCAACAATAGCATCTGTTAACACTTGATTCTCTCTCTCTCTCTCTCTCTCTCTCTCTCTCTGACATTAATGCTTGGCACACACACACTCTTTCTCTCCCTCGTTATCTGACCCTCTCCTCCACTTTCCCATAATCTTTCTCTCTCTCTCTCTCTCTCTCTCTCTCTCTGTTTCCCTCTTTCTCGTCCTCATTCTCCTGTTTTCTCTTAAAGCCTTTAAAGCTGTAGCTGTCTCTGGCTGTGAGGTTTCATCTCTGTGATACCGACAGTCCCTCCACTCGGATCAGACTCAGCTGATGTAAGTTGACCTGACATGGGCAAAGAGAACTGATATGAAGCCCACACAACTGAGCAACTGACACATCGCTACAGTGGCCACACTGATCAAAGCATGTACTGTGCACTCACGACACACACACACACACACACACACACACACACACACACACACACACACACACACACACACACACACACTCTCACTCTCATAGTATTCCCATAGCCCTGGTCTTGAGTGAAAGCCCAGCTTCTGTCAGAAGGGAGGGCAGGCAGGGAGGGTGGGGAGAGGGAAGGTGGAGGGAAGCTCTCCTGGTAAGTGACAGCATTAAGCCATTTATAAAAATCAATACTCCAGCTATTCATCTTCAGAAGCAGCCTGACTGCTTTTGTCCATCTAAATTAAGCCTAACTGACAGCAGACAAAAGACAGTGCATTTTGTGCGTGCTTGTGCATGTGGTGTGTGTGTGTGTGTGTGTGTGTGTGTGTGTGTGTGTGTGTGTGTGTGTGTGTGTGTGTGTGTGTGTGTGTGTGTGTTTGTGTCCATCCGTGTCCGTGTGTCTGTGCGTATGTGTGTGCATGTGTGTTTGTGTGTGTGCGTGTATGCATGTTTGAGTGGGTTACAAACTGCTCTTACATTTATAGTGTACCCACATAAAGACACACACATACACACGCGCATGCGTGCACACACACACACACACACATCAGTATCACACATTCTCACTTCTGTGTGTGTATATTGCATGCAATGTACATGTATTGTATGCTACTGAAAATCCCTCAGTGTCAAGTAAACAATGCAATATGAAACAGAAGAAAAGTACATGCACAGATGAGAGAACATGTGCTTGTGAACTAACAATACTTTCCCTAAAGCTCGAGACAATCTTATGAACCTGCCTTCATAAAGCCTGTCTATGAGTCCAACATACAAAGGAATCTTCCGACGTTTCAATAAGCTATCTCCTACAACACATAAAAATCGTACGTTCCTTACAAAACTCATTTTGGCAAAACAGCAGGACACCCTATAAGCATAACAATAGAGTCCAAGGTCATTGAGGAGTACCCTTGGAAAATGTGAATGTAAATGCACTCGCCACCACGGCTAGTGGAAGCCCTCACACCTGGGTCTTATGGATTCTTGAATGCTGATGCAAAAATCTGTGGGGCTTCTTGTTTTTGTAATGCTAATTTGTTGGTGCTGAATTGAACATATTGCGAGATAAAATTCAATCTGGTCAAGCTGGCAGGTTTCCACATTATCTCCCTTGACTAGGAAGAGGGCGCACAATGTGTTTAATTATTATCCAAGTAATGCCTCGCTTTGCAAATATTGTGCATGACTATTTGACAAATTGCCCTGGCAGTGATAACCAAAAACACATCTCTCCTAGAGCTGATAAATTTAGTGGCATGTGCCTAGTTGGGCACATGCTTACCATCTTTTTTTGAGCATGCACAGTTGGACTAATGCATTTTTACTAATCCAAAACATTTGCCAAGGTTTTTTTGTAACTCAAAACAGTGAATTGTCATTCAAATGAAGTTCTGCAACTGTAAACTGAATAGAACTGTTTGTCTATGTTTGTCTGTTTGTCTAATGGCTCCTAGAACCTTTTCCAACCTGTGCGTTGCATTTTATAGCCGGCTCAATCCCTTCCCTAAGCCTGTGTGTGTCTGTGTGTCTGTGTGTATGTGTGTGTGTGTGTGTGTGTGTGTGTGTGTGTGTGTGTGTGTGTGTGTGTGTGTGTGTGCTATTTATACCACACACACAGACCCACCTTGGTGCCTCTGATCTGCAGACTGCCGGGCTCCAGCAGGGACATGCGGGGGTCCTTGCCCAGCAGGCTGACCCCATCCTTCAGCCAGGTCACTGTGGGCTCGGGGTCCCCCCACGCCTGGCACCCCAGCACCGCCACGCCATCCACCGCCAGCGTCTGATTGGCCGGTCCCTGCCGGATGATGGGCGGGGGCCGGTCCTTATTCGCTATGGGGAAGTGGGGGGAGAGGGGGGGAAAGAGGAGCAGAGGCGGGTGAGGCATGGCATCATCATTGTCCCTGTCACCCTTATCATCAGCCGCGGACCCACACAGAGGCTACCTTCGACTCACTGACCTTCCCTGGACCTTGGCAATTAGAGCGTTTTGGCAAAGTGGCGCACCGTGACCAACCCCACCGCCACCTGCGCTTACCCGAGGTGTGCCGTGTGATTGATCTGTTTTGAGCGCGGGTACCTGTTTTTAATAACGAGCCATGCAGGGGGAGGCTGCTGTTGATGACTGCTCGCTCGTGCCATTACATCACACCTCCGATCGCTAATTACAAGGTGTGGATTAAAACCGCCTCGCCGAGGGGCCTAATTAGCGCGGCTTCTTCGTGGCACCTCTCAACACATTCACACCCTCCCCTCTTTCTATTCTCTCCCTCTCTCTTTCTCTTTCTCTCTTTATCCTCCCCTCTCTCTCTCTCTTTCTCGCTCTGTTCATCTTCACAACAGGCTCTCTTTAAGATTGGGATAATGACAATAACTTAACCTGCCTCGATGGCTGCAATTTTCCTCTGTGCGCTTTTCTAACCTTCCTTCAAGTACTAACACCCCCTGCGGAATGTTGGCTGCTCATAGCGACAGAGCTCTCCTCGTTGGGCGTCTATAGTGGAATCTAGTTAATCTTTCAGAGTGTGTACATATGTTGCTGCATTATCTTCAGCTGGTCCGAATTAAGCCATCTTTCCTGCCACTCGGCCTTTCCTCACTGACACCCCTCCATTTTTGCTCACCCATACCACTCAATTTATATGCACAGCTATCAAGCAATCCCCGCTTTGAGGCCAAAGCTTTCCATCTTTGGAGGGAAAAAAGGACCTTGAACAGATGTTAATTCAATAATGTCCGAGAGAGTGGAGGCCAAGAATCGAATGAAAAGGAAGTAGAAAACAGCTCCCGCTTGGCAGCCATCGAGCACTTAGGATAATGATACTCTGTTTTTTTTTCTCCCTGTGGCGAGAAGTGGGTGTAAATGTATGTCTCGATGTCCGCGGGAGAGTGTTAAGTTTGACAGTTCTCACTCTTTTTTCCCCCATGTCCCTGTCTTCCCAGGCCCCGGCCGCCAACTACTGATGAGATGCGATGCCCGGGCCGCCCGCGTGATTGATTTGCCGAGCCGCTCACCGCGTTCACCTCGGCGAAATGAAAAAGTTGTTCGAGTGCGTTTCCCCGCTGCTGCTGTGTGCTTTATTGGCTGCTATTATCGGCGCTTATAGGTTGTGTGCGGAAATTTACATAAGCTGTGCTGTACATGTATGAACTGTGAGTGTGTACCCCTACTTATATGTGTGTGTGTGTGTGTGTGTGTGTGTGTGTGTGTATTTTGTGAGACATATGCAGGAAAGAGTTTTGCAAGTGCATAAAATATGCACTCCAACATTCCTTTATCATTATGACAGTAAACACAAACCCAGTACAGCTTAACAGCATTGGCAGTTGTTTCTTACCATCGGACACCTCCAGCAGGGCTTTGGCCAGGATGCTCCCTGCTACGGTGAGGGCCTGGCAGATGTAGTAGCCGGCGTCAGTGCGCTGCACCGAGCTGATGGTCAGCTCTCCGCTCGGGGACACAGACGAGCGGCTGTCTGGCTGAGACGGCTGGCTGGGGAACAGCAGACTCTGCAGGAGTGGAGAGAGGAGGGGGTATAGATGAGACACTCCCATTTACATTCAGTACTCTCGCAAAAGCTTCTATGCAGAGTGCCGCACAAGAGAGGAATGCAATGCAAGCAGTAAAGAAAACTCTGCATGACGAAAAACACTGAAAGCATAGCTCACTCTTAAAAAAAAAAAAAAAATTCATCTTTCATGTTCTCGAAATCCAATAGGCAACAGAGTGGGTAAGAAGATTTTGATCTAATCAATTCGACTGCATAGGAATGTATTACGGACCGGCAGCCTTCTCAACAGGCCTGAAGAGAAGCAGCAACAGCAGCAGCACAGGCAGAGGCAGAGGCAGAGGCAGATCAAAGTCCTTACTGTCGTGTGCTGCTAGCGCTGGGGTTTTTGAGCTAGATTAATCCTAATCAAGTCGTTGCACAGGCGGACGGGAGGGATCTGTAATGAACGTGGATGCTTTGATGGCTGCTGATAAAGAAATAGAAGCAACTCTTGGAGCCAAATGAATTTTACTGCTCTTATTTTGCCATTCCTCCAAGTCATCAATTTCCTATTCGTGTTTCTATCTTATTTAGCATTATGCATGTAGGGATAATCAGCATATCATGCTTTGATTTCACTATGCATACCATATGCCTTACAAAACGTACAGCATGGTGTTTCCATACTTTACTAACTACAACTGCATTATATAAAGAAGTCAAAATGGTATGCTTTTAATGTGTCACTGTGTGGCTACATAGACTTCACTGGAGTTTGCTCCAATTGTGCATGATTCAAAGTGTGTGTGTGTGTGTGTGTGTGTGTGTGTGTGTGTGTGTGTGTGTGTGTGTGTGTGTGTGTGTGTGTGTGTGTGTGCAGTTCTTCTGGCCCACTCCCTATTCTCTCCTTCACTATTCATCTGAGGCTTCTTTCATCTGCTGGGGATCCAATAATTAACATGTAAGGTGAACGAAAGAGATAGAGAGAGGGAAAGAGAGGGAGAGAAAGAAAGAGGGAGAGAGATAAGATGGTGGAGACATACAGAGAGCCATAGAGAACAGAGAAAGAAAAAGACAGGCAGATGATCTACAGAGAGTGAAAGACGATGATGATGATGACGATGAAGATGTGGACAATGATGATGACAGTGCTGATGACAATGCCCCCTGGCGCCGTGCTCGAAACCACCGTGGCGTCTCCACCTCAGGATAGCCATCTCCACGCCTCCTCTAATGAGATCCTCTCTCATCCAAACTCCTCAAAGTGACTGCGGCACAGGAGAGAATAGGCATTAGCCCCGATTCAATTACACCTAATGACTCTAATGCGCTAAATTAATGTTTGCGTTTGACAAATGACCCCCAGAGCCCGGGCGACACGGCGGTGATGACCACTTCATTATCCGCTGGCGTGACGGGAAAAAGGACCCATGGCACTGCTAACACACACACACACACACACACACACCTTGCGGATTTACCGGAACGGTGTTTTGAAGTCGGTGTCAGAGTGATTGGAGAGGCAGAGGAGTTTGATGCCAGCTCTTCAGTCAGATAATTATGCCTGTTTGTGTGGACTACAGTAATGTGCTATTTTACAGATTGCACATCCATACATGTAGAGACAGAGAGGATTCTGAATAGACATAAGCATACTGTACATACAGATACACACACACACACACACACACACACACACACACACACACTGCTTACCTGGCTCCCCTCTCTTTGCCAGAAGACGGTGGGCTGCGGGTTCCCTTTGGTCTCGCAGGGGAAGGTTGCCGTGCGACCCTGAGCCACTATCTGGTCCCGTGGCCGCACCACAAACTGGGGAGCTTCTGTAAGGTCAAAGGTGACATGGAACACCACATTATCACTCATGCTTTCTGAAAGGTGTGATGGTCACTACTGGTCATTCCTGACCGGACTCTACGTTTGGGGAGAGGAGAGGCGTGTGCCCGGACATGACTAACATGCAAACCGTGAGAGGCACATCTCAGCAAGCTGCATCTCACCTACTGGTGCAAGCAGGGTCGTCTATGGAGGTCAGATAAAGGAACAAACAAGGTTTCAGGTTCTTTTTACCCCAATCCTTTTCCATAACCAATCCTATTTGTTGCACAGCTAATAAACGATACAAAAATATCAATAAATAATAATTTGGATCATTATTTGGTAGGTTATCTACTTTTCTCAGTGTGCCATGCAGGGTGTGTGTCATGCAGTTTTGCAGCTCACTCTAAAGGTGTGTGTACACTTTACTTGGTGCCCCAAGCCATAAGCTGTGTGCACTGGTTCGTATTTGTGCACAAATGACTGTGGCACTCAAACACAAATAAGGTGTGTGCATGACAGTGAGTGAGTGAGAGAGAGAGAGTGAGTGAGTGAGTGAGTGAGTGAGTGAGTGAGTGAAGAGTGAGTGAGTGAAGAATAAGTGAGTGAGTGAGTGAGAGATCATGTGAGTGTGTAAGACTGAATGAAAAACTTTATGTCCGAATATGTGAGCGAGAGAGTGAGTGATTGAGTTTGTGCGTGTGAGGGGAGTGTGTGGTTGACTGATTGACTGAATGAACATGTGACAGTGAACAGCTATTGCGGCACATTCATAGTGGGATTGGCCTTTGAAAAAAAGGATGGGTACTTACCCACTGGACGGGCTGGTGACAGAACAATGGATTGAGTGAGGAGGGAACGAATGAGACAAAGGAGGAGTGGAACAGAACAGAGGGAAAGAAAAAAAATGAAAATCAGAATGAATGAGTGCATGTGGTGTCTGGCACATAACTCCACCGAGAGGAAAGGTAGAGAGGAGCACTTTGTGGGAAAGAGTGGGAGGGTCACCTTGGCGATTGGATGGCACTCATATCTAAATATATCCAGGATAATATAAGAGCCATTCAGACACCAAACTTGCCATATTTGCGGGACTATTCCTTTAAAGTATAATCCTCAAATATGCACAAAGTACACATTGTATAGGTATCGTATGTATAGGACTGTTGACTGAACATGGCACTCCGAACACTCCAAAATAAAAGCTGATGGTTAACACATCATAACTGGCACATTCATAGGCCATGGGAACGACACCAAAAC
>NC_063190.1:9862727-9870227 GCF_017589495.1 Alosa alosa
TTGTGTAAATGGATTAGCCGCGCTGCTGCCTGGCCTGGATGGCCATCTCTCTTAGGTAATGACTTCAGGCAATGAGATGGAAAGCGCAGCCCACGGTGATATTATGACGGAAGCCCACACCACACACACACATACACACAACCGAACCACACACACACACACACACATACTAAGCCTGTGTCTATTACTAATTATGACGCCCAGCGCATGGCAGTCATATTTTTCTTTTTTTTTTTTTTTTTTAGCATGTCAAATTTCCATCAAAGGATTCGGGACACTGAAAGACCGGGGAGAAAACTTGTGGGCATGTAACCCCATATAGATAGCATGGAACCATCATTTTTCGTTTTGATCTGTAGCCCCCCAGCTGGACTGCAGAAAGGAGGGTAGGGCAGACACAGTTTTCTGTGTGAATATCCGAGAACCCGTGGGTTTGGGAGGACCATTTTTTTTTGTATGTTGATCTCAAGGGCCATGTCAGCCCATTCCATAACCACTCATTTTCATGTATGGCCACCTAGTTAAATACAAAAAAGTAAAATGAGGGTGTTGTAATCAGGTATCTGTGACCTAACATAGTCCAAACTGCCGCAATGGAAGTGTAGGATCATTATGACACCCTCTGAATGCACGCCAAGTTTCATGGGGGGCCACACAATAAATTAATTTATGTTACTATGCACCAACTGGCCTGTAGGTGGCCAGAGACAGTTTTCTGTGTGAATATCTCGAGAACCGTAGGGCCTAGGGAGGTCCACCTTTTTTTTTTTGTATGTTGGTCTTAGGGGGCATGTCAACCCATCCCATTACCACTTATTTCATGTATAGCGCCACCTAGTTAAAAAAATTAAAAAGCAAAAAAAATTAGGTGTTTTCATCACAATATCTCTGGCTGACATGGTCAAAACTGCCTGAAATTAAAAGTGTAAGATCATTATGACACCTTTGAATGCATGCCAAGTTTTGTGAACTTTCGTTCATGGGGGGGGCCTTACAATAAAATAATTTGTGTACATTTAGTGACCGCACCAACAAGGATTCCCGGACACTGAAAGACCGGGAATTTTCTGGCTTGGTGGGCATGTAACCCCCATGGATGGGATGGAACCATGATCTTTCGTTTTTGATCTGTAGCCCCCCAGCTGTACTGGACCCCCCGGAGGGTAGGGCGGACACAGTTTTCTGTGAATATCTTGAGAACCGTGGGGCCCTAGGATGACCAATTTTTCCGTATGTTTGCCTCCAGGGGTCATGTTAACCCATTCCATGTGCACACATGTGCATAAACAGATACACACGCACACACATACATTAACAGTAATCATACATATGACACATACTCACACCTGAGTAAACATATAATGCGCATGCATGCACATACACAAACACACATAAACACTGGCAAACACACACACACACACACACACACACACACACACACACACACACACACACACACACACACACACACACACACACACACACAAGCACACACACACACACACACACACCCACACACACATAAACATAAGCGATGTACATGCACACATGCACACAATTCAAGAATTTCTCAGAATTATGAACAGGCAAGATGGTGGTGGGGTTGTATAAAATGAATTTTACATGTGAAATCTATGACCTAATCATGTTTTGGTACTTGTTGTCTAGCAGATACCAGTGAGAATTGAGTGTGGATAATGCAATTTAGTGAGACAGTTAGCGAATCATATAGGCCTTTCAGCGTGATTTATTTTTGTGGAAAAAATGTGCTGGACTGGGCGGCGGTCATATTTTATACCGCTCTGCGGTACATCTAGTTATTACCGCTGTTGCTAGCACAGGCCATGTGTGTGCGTGTTGTAGGGGGGAGAGGAGAGGACAGTGGTTGGTCTGGTTGGATGCAACGTGCACATGTGTGTTTTTTTCACATGCGCAAATACACAAAGTTGTGTTAACACAGACAACCAGGCACGTACATAATATCTCCACACAACACATGCTCTCTCTCTCTCTCTCTCTCTCTCTCTCTCTCTCTCTCTCTCTCACACACACACACACACACACACACACACACACACACACACACACACACACACACACAGTGTCACAAGCACGGGTGTCTCTAGTGGAAAACGCCTCAGCCATAAAGAGTGTTTAACATTTAGTGGGGGCTAAAGCACAGAATGCTCCTGGGGTTGGGAAGTGGGCCAGACTTTCAGTTGGATTTTTTTCCTGCTCACAGCACTGAGACAAAGCCCTCTGTCAATCTCTGACAGCCCCCTCTCTCCCTCTTTCCTCGTCCTTCTCTATCCTCCTCTTCCTCTATCTCCCCTAACTCTTTCTCCTCTCTCCCATATCCAAATATATATATATCTCTATATATCTCTCTCTCCTTGCTTCATGCTCTCTTTTTTGTCTCTTGTGGTCTTGGTCCTTCTGTCATGCTCTCATTCCTCCTTCTCATTCTCTCACTTCCTCCCTGACGGGCTGTCTGTCTGTCTGCCAGCTTGGCTGCCTGTCTGTCTTGCTCTATTTTTATTCCTCTCACTCTTTCCCCTGCTCTCTCTCCCCTTCTTACTCTCCTTCTCTCTCTTTCTCTGTCTCTCTCTCTTTTCAGTTCTCTCTCTCCCCTTCTCTCTCTCTCTCTCTCCTCTGCAGTTTCCTCTCTTGCTGCTACTCCATCCATCCTCATCCATCTCCCTGCATCTCCCCCGGTACCTGTCACCATGTCTTTTCTGTCTCCCTTTTATGTTTCCAAGCCCTCTGCTGCTTTCCATAACTCACTCTTCATTTCAGTTTTCTCTTGCTTCTTTTGTGCCGTTCTATTCTGCAACTCTCAAAACAACTACATGAATATAGATAGATAGAGACACAGACAATCCTCAGTCATAATCCAATTTTAGGCAATTCTACTCTATTTTAGTACTGCAGACGTGTGTGTGTGTGTGTGTGTGTGTGTGTGTGTGTGTGTGTGTGTGTGCGTGTGTGTGCGTGTGTGTGCGTGTGCAAGTTATTTATGTGTGTGTATGTGGCCTCATACCAAATGGGCACCAGTTGACAGACTCTATAAATCCCACCACTGCCATTAAAACTCAGTGTCATAGGAGATCCATGCTTCACCTCAGCCCCAAAAGCACTGGTCAAAGTCAGCTTGCCTCTGTGTAACTGTCACACCCAAATAAAATTCCCATCGCTCATTGGGAGTCAGTGTGGAGCCTGTCCAGTTCTGATCTGGGGACCAGAGTGTCATGATTAGTGTGCGCTCATGCATGAGCAAAGCCCTGCCGTGCCGTGGTGGTGTGAGTGACCAGACCGAAGCAAGACATCCTGAGCTCTATGAAACACACAGCAGGGGGCAACAGATGGGGCAAAACTGCCCAAGAAGCCCCATCACTGGGCAAGAGTGGCAGGTCTGGGGCAATGTACCGGAAGCCCCACAACGTGTTTACTGGAAGGACGGGGGTGGCGGTAAAAGAGTAGTTAAAACCACCATGTCTCTTTTTCCAATTTCCATAATGAGGGAGGATCTTGTTTTCGTTAACATTCTGGGTAAAAACTGCCCCACAGGCTTTTAGCATCATATGCATAATGTTTATTTTAACGCAAATTACATTTACATTGCTGTTACAGACATATGAATGTCTGCAAAGGGCCACACAGGGCTATGGCTGAGGTGCCCTGGGCTTTCAGCAGGCCTCCACCACCCCCATGCCTGCAGACAGCGGAGCAGCCCAGGAATACAGGGCTTTCCTCTGGGTAGCCGCAGGCTTTGCTCCCCCTCCCCCCACTCGCCCAAAACAGCTGCTTCAGGAGCAACGTGTATCTCAGAACTGAAAATATCAAACACACATGAACACGCCAGCAAAAGAACATTAACACACATACACAGAAGAAACACACAAACACACACATATATTAAGACACACACACACTTTGAAAGGTTTCTCACATTTTCCTTGAGGCAAGCAAACAAATGCACTTAGAGAGACATACAAACACACAAGCAAACACACATGTAAAATATGCTCTCCCGCAGACAGACAAATAGATACAGACAAAGACACACAATACACAGACACACACACACACACACACACACACACAGAGAGAGAGAGAGAGAGAGAGAGAGAGAGAGAGAGAGACAGAACACACACACACACACACACACACACACACACAGACACTCACCTTCCTCGAGGCACATCCACGTCATCCTTCCTCCAGCGCAGAGTAGGAGAGGGGTCTCCCTGGACCTGACACCTCAGCTCCACACTCTCGTCCACCAACACCACCTGGTTCACTGGCCGCCGCACAAACGTGGGCCTCTCTGTCACAGCACAACACAGCATGGATCACACATAGGGTTCTCACTGAATATACATGTGTGTTGTGTGTGTGTGTGTGTGTTTTTGAGTGTGTGTGTGTGTGTGTGTGTGTGTGTGTGTGTGTGTGTGCATTCACCGATGTATATTGCATTCAATGTCAACTAATATGTGTGTGATGATGATGTGATGATATTATGTGTGTGTGTGTGTGTGTGCATTCACGTGTGTGTGTGTGTGTGTGTGTGTGTATGTGTGTGTGTGTGTGTGCATTCACGTGTGTGTGTGTGTGTGTGTGTGTGTGTGTGTGTGTGTGTGTGTGTGTGTGTGTGTGTCTGTGTGTGTGTGTGTGTACAATATGCATATACGTGCAAACACATCTACATGGAGGACTTAAATGTTAATAACTGCTATAGGCAAGGTTAGTGTTATTTGTCATTTAGGTATTCCAGCAAATATTGCTTCTAGCAGGTCTAATAAGCCAAATAAACACAAGTAAATTTCAGGGAATAAACGTATCCTTGTTTGTTGTGAAGAACAACTGTAAGGTTTCTGTATCACAATTTATTCAGGGACTGCAGGTCTGTGTGGGTATCTAAGTTTGGCATTCAAATGCTTTTTTTGACATTCAAAAAACACATCAGCCCCTTCCAGAAAAAAATATAGATCTTCAGAGAGAAGTGAAGTGTTTCTATAGGAGCCCTTACCGAACACAGACAGCTGGGCCATCTCACTGTCTCTCTCACCCACCATGTTGGCGGCCACACACACATACATCCCTGCGTCACTCTTCCGTGTGTTGGCAATCGTCAGCTTCCCCCCACGGACCTGAGACGCAGTGAGAGAGAGAGAGAGAGAGAGAGAGAGAGAGAAAGAAAGTGAATAACAGAAGATAAACATTTACCCGTGGTCTGTCAAGCATGCACAGAGCTTCCGTGATGAGGATCGTCTGAGAAGGCGCCACTGTAACACAGGAATCAGGAATTGCTCATTTCGCCCTCAAATGAACAAATAATTTGAGACGGTTTGGGCATAAATGGCAGATGACTCACACACACACACACATAAAAAGGCCACCTAATAGCTTTCTGTCGAGCTTCAAGAATTAGCCAAATCAAACATGACGTCCACGACAGGGGCAATAAGATTCTGAGAATAAGAGATTCACGGCTCGTTCTCCCAACTACGTGACAAGAGCCACATCCTATTAGAATGGGCCTCGCGTTCTCACTCCGAAAACCCAGTGGAGCCATCGTCAAGGCAACGGGGGAATACAAAGCCCTCTGCGGAAAGCAGGAACATATGTATCTGTAATTGTATTGCATTTAAATTTGTTCTGTGGCCACAGTTCTGCATTATGTATAAATGGATGGAACTGTTGACATGAATAACATGTAACCTTTGTGGAAGGTGCTGCACTCATCAAAGGTATGTAAAACAGTGACACAACAATAAATCTCTCTAACACACAAAATACCACACATACACAGACACACACACACACACACACACACACACACACACACACACACACACACACACACACACACACACACACACACACACACACACACACACATCACACACACACATACACGCACACACACACATGCAAAATTTTTTTTTGTATGTTCTTACTGAATATAAATGTGGTCAGTGCAGATTTATTATCTTAATATGTCCTCAGTTACATAATAAACATAGATAAGCCATCAGAAGATATATGCAGCATTCCATGTCCCTGCACCAAAGCCTCAAGGCTATGCCTAGTTATTTTTGATCTACGGTACGCTCTCACATTTCTTCACACCTACTGCATGCATCCAAAAACAAATATGGCACCATAAACTATTCTTAAGCAGGTGTGAAGCATTTTGTTTTGCTGTCACAGTAACACTGATGTGCCTCTGATAAAAATAGAACTAGCTGTGGCAAGCATCCTGCAACCAATCCAATATTACAATCTATTTCAAAGAGGATATTAAATGTATGGATTTGTATTACCGGTACAAATAATTATCTTTAATCTTTACTGTATGTGTAAGTGTGTTACACACAAAACCTTACATCATATGCGCCCATATGCACCTCACTCAAACACACACACACACACACACACACACACACACACACACACACACATACATCACACCCTTAGAGAGACATTTAATGTATGCTTGGAGTCTATGATATCCTTTATATGCAAAGGATCTATATCTACTGGATATACTCAATTTCTCAAAAACACTTATACATTTTTGAGTAGCTATGGTGCTACATGCCTTTTCAGTCACATGAGCCCTTACACATCCCACATCCTCTTACTGTAAACACATAAAGACACCTTAACCCTGAATGTGTCTGCTTGCAGAAGTCCACTTACAGTAATGCGGTCGTCCTTCAGGTCCAGCCGGACTTTGTCTTTCTTCCATGAGATGGTTGGTTCCGGGTGGCCCCGCGGTGGCTGGCACTCCAGGGTGGCCGACTCCCCCACCGCCACCACCACATCTTGGGGGTTCTGGCGGAAGTCATCCCTCAGCACTGCGGAGAGAGAAGAGGAGGAGAAGAGAGGGGTGTGAGGTCAGGAGGTGGCTGCCTTAACGACTGGCGTGGAAGAGAAAGTACGGAGCGGAACGAGCATCGCCAGGAATGACGGCTTCACAGACGCTAGCGTGTCTGCATACTATGGGAGTGACACCATAAGTAGATGCTTGGGAAGACCATGCGTAATAATATATGAGAAACATCCTCAACATGAATGACCTTGAAGAAAGCCTATTATTATGGAGGACTATAGGATCCTACTGTGTATGGCTGGTTGCCCAATGTCTATGACCCATTTTCCACACATGCATTTCAGCAAAGAATTGAGAGCTTTAAACAAAATGGAAAACATATTTTCACCAGGAAATACTTGTACTGAACACTAGCTAAACCTACTGCGCATTGTGTTTCCTTGCCCTTGGTCAAAATGCTAAGTGAGTGAACTAGCCAATGTACTGTATGTTCCTGTGTGTGTGTGTGTGTGTGTGTGTGTGTGTGTGTGTGTGTGTGTGTGTGTGTGTGTGTGTGTTTGTGTGTGTGTGTGTGTGTGTGTGTGTGTGTGTGTGTGTGTGTGTGTGTGTGTGTGTGTGTTTGTGTGTGTGTGTGTGTGTGTGTGTGTGTGTGTGTGTGTGTG